>NC_028455.1:3607525-3724907 GCF_000263155.2 Setaria italica | reverse complement strand
ATCATAATCCGTTTCGAAATATCTCCAGACTAATTCTAGAGATGATCACTATTGTCTACTCGATATCCACAATATATGGTTAGTCCCACCTATAATTCTACCTTTAATAAATATTAAAATACTAGTATTGAACACTTCACTATCGTAGCATCTTTAAAAATATTCACAATGTGCATGAAACAATCAATGCTCCAAACATCCCGTAACGATTTATGCTGACGTAAACCCGATAATAGAACTCGCTTTACCAATAAATGTCAAAACTCTCCTCTTCTCTTCGTGTGGACATTCAATGCTCCTTCATCATACTTCTCGGTTCATGAGCTGTGATTCATTAAATAAATATTTAGCTAGCACCGATGTAACTAGATTATACGATGCTAAGATTTTTGGTTCAAGCCTCAACATCTATAATGTATAAACCGATGCTTCAACAGGAAAGGGAAAGTTGAAGTTTCTCCACACTTTTGGCTGCTCTTACTTTACTATTTTTATTTATCGAGGCCACGTCCACACTAATCGGTGCAAGAAAGCTTCGAATCAATTTTGCAATAGCTATCTTAAACTTCCTACTTTACTTATTTTTATCAGTATGTATGTAAAATAGATCTTTGTAAAGGAAGAAACACCATAAAGATGTGTCCATTGAAATGCAAGTAGTGGCATTTTTGGATGTTGCAGTGAAGACAATGGTAGCTTAGCATCGAGGTTGTTTTCGCAAATATGCAGATGGTCAAGTTGTTCTTATCTACTTTCTCATCTCTATCTTTTAGTGGCTTCGCATCCCTGCGCCAAACATTATTTATACTTTATTAAAGTAAGTAATATGTTACAATTAAATATTACTTACAATCTATTAGCGACCACTAAGAATACTATTGTGTCAAAATAAATTCACCGTAGAGAAAAGAAAATTGTCATTCCAAAATACTTGAAAACGAGTTGAAAGCAAATACGACGATACTTAAAAACGAGTTGAAAGCAGATACGACGATAGGTTGATAATATGTTCATGCACCTATGGGTAGTGCTGAGAAAAAAAAAAACCTTCCTAACTTGTTCAGTTCGGCTCGCAGCGTTGATGGCTAGTCTCATTTCTAATTTTTTGCTAGGGAATTTTTCCATCGGACGCTCCATTGCAACATCAAAACAAAACATCTGCAACATCAAAAATTCATAATTGCAACATTGAAAAATATGTGAAAAAATGACTACGTCGTTCGACTCTAAGATAGAAAATTCTCACCGCAACATGAACATATGTTTAATGCAACATTCACTGTGAAACATGTAGAAATAATAGTTACAACATTAATACTTAACTATTGAAATATACGTTGAGGTATTTGATTTTTTAAGATTCCGAACGTTTGTTTCGTAACATTACCGATATTTTTCTAAGCGAGCTGAGCCAGTACTTCAGCTCATTATATAACGGGGCTGGCTCGCAAGCAATCTCAGGCTGAGCACAAAATCCAACAGGCAGCAGCCTAATAAAGCATTTGGCCCAATCGGCCCGTGGTCCACCTCTCAAAAAAAAAAATTCTGCAGCAGCCCAAACCCCGGCGTACTCTCTGCTGCGTTGGAAACTTGGAATTGAAGTGTTCTATCAAAATGACTATGGTGGTCCGCTTGGATCCCTTGCTGAGCACAATTATCTTTGCTTGTTAAGATTTCCTCGGTAGCTATCTCAAGAATTTATTTGGATGTGCAGCTAGATTTCCTCGGTATTTGTTCAGGCAAGAATTTATGTGCTATCTCAAGGAAGTTGAGCCCTTGTTTAGTTCACTCCCAACTCCCAACTTTGGCACTATGCAAAAAGAAGATTCCCCATCACATCAAACTTACGGTACATGCATGGAGTACTAAGTGTAGACGAAATTAAAAACTAATTGCACAGATTTGTTGTACTTTGCGAGACGAATCTTTTAAGCCTAATTAGTCAATATTTGGACAATAATTCACAAATACAAACGAAACGCTACAGTGTGTTACAGTGCTGTAACAGTGATTTGGTACCTCCAAACTTTGGCAACTAAACAAGACCTGAATTGGTTCGCCCGATCTGCCTCGTTGCCCACGCCAACTAGGAGAGGCGAGGGGAGCCTCGCTCCCAAACTAAGCAGGTTCTTATGTTCAGTTTGGATCCCTTGCCAGGGTATTGCCTAGCTTGGTTGGACAAGAAGCAAAGCGTTTGATATGCTTGCTGTCTGTCTCAGCGCCTGTTATAGTAAGTTTTGCTTGCAACGGCGAACCAGTTCAGCTCTCCTCCTCGGACAAGGCTAGCCTTTGCTAGGCGAGGCAAGGCAAGTGAAGCCAGTAAGGGACCCAAACTGGCTCTAGTTTTTTTTATCGTCTGTTCGCACTCAATTTCTTTTCAATCTTGGATGATTTATGCAACTTCCGCGGTTTGGGCTGACTTTTTTTTGTTTAATCACATGCTGTGTGTTTGATTGATTTGATCGGGTTAATCTCTCGCATCGCGACTCAATCAGTCAACTTTCATGTTCAAATTTCTTCCGTGCTGCATCGAAGATGGTCTGAATGCGTTGGCTCGCGAGATTGACGAGCCAGCTCGAACATGCAAACGAGCCGAGCCGAGCCGAACTTCTAGCTCGCTGGCTCGATATTCCTAAAAAAAAAAACATGGGTACGGGAAAAGAGACACGACACGAACTCCCCACCGTCTGGAAACCACTCGAACAGAACAGCAGTCACCAAACCATCTTTGATTTGATGGCGCAGAGGCCCCCGAGCCGCTGCTCCGCCCGTCCCAGATCTCCGGCCACCGCCGCCGTCTGGTCCCTCCCCGCCGCCGCCCTCCTCCTCGTCCTCCTCCGCTGGCCGCCCATGGGCTCCTACCCTCCCGTCTCCCCTCGTAACCAACCCTCCTAAACCTTCCATCCCCGTTTGCTATCTCCTCCAAAATCCTCACAGGTTATTAAATCTTGCCCCCTTTTCTTGGTTTTGCCCCCAGGCGGCGGCTCCGCCTCCGTGCCGGCCCGGCGCGCGGAGCTGTACGCGAAGATGGCGCGGGACCTCGACGAGCGCGGCGCGGCGTTCCTCCGGGGCGGCGAGACGTCGCAGTCGCTCACGCTGACGGACCTCTTCGACACCGCCGACGACGGAGCCGTCGTGCCCAGGCTCAAGGTGCGGCCTTTCTCCACCCACCCTACTCACGTTGGCTGGCGTGTGCTGTTTTTTGTGTCCCTGAACTAAAATGTGCTTGGCAGGCCGCCGACCCACCGGTGCGCGCGAATGTGCTCTATCTGGACCCGGAGTTCGCCGCTGTGATCTCGTGAGTGATGAGCTTTGCCTGAAATCCGTTGGCAACTTGCCATTCTGTTTATTGTTGCTGAAATGAAGCTATTTTTTTTCGCTGCAAGAGAAGAAATTAAGGTTAATAGTTATAGCCTGTAGTTGGTCAGGTGGGTAATGAAATAATTGTTCCTCTGGAGGTGACGTCAGACCATTGCTTTATTCAGTATGTTTTGTGCTTGCAGGAAGGCTGTCAAGGAAGTATTTCTTCCTTATTTTGATCAAGGTAAAGTTTGTGTAATGGTACGATATCCCATATGCATAGAATCGTAGAATTTCATCTAGTTTGAAGTGGCCTAATGCTTGAGTACTGCTAGATAGAATTATCGGTTCAGTTGCTTGCTGTTCTTGATTGCTTGGCTACTTGCATATAGAGCTACAGCTTTGTTGAACTGTTGAAGCACTTGATCTTGAATACTTTGCTTGGTTGATTGTTTTGCAGTTATCTGGTTCCAAAATACAAGCATGTACCACTTCAGTTTGTTTCACGCCTCCCATCACTTGGAGCCCATTGTTGCAACTGATGACGAGGTGAACACACCCTCTGTTTGGTTTCTTTTAGCATGGGAGTAAAGTTTTTACTGACATGTTCATGTGTTTCCTTGAGATTGAAGCCGAAGTGGAGGCAGTAAAAAAAGTCACCAAGACTATTTGTCCTCTTAAAATTGTATTGGATCGAGTGGTTTTGACGTCAACTGGTGTGCTTCTTGGCTTGTGGCAGGTTCGCATATCTAGAACACCCTGTTCTGTCTGTGAATTGACTTCCTGGACATCTATGTTTAACCTTAGCGTGCTACCCTCTATTCTAATATGGATTCAGACTGAAATATAGGCAATTCTGCTTGCTGGTGTGTTTAGGTTGAATCTGGTACTGATCCTGCAGAAATCCGCTCAAGATTGAGAGAAGCTCTCCCTCGAGCACCTCAAAAGCAACTGGTATGAACCGCTCAGACTAATCTGATACAAATATTACCCAAGTTTCCATCCCCATTGTCAACAGATAACATTATCTTGACAAAGAAACATCAACAAAAGCACAGTATTTTCTTACAAATTTGTTTCAGGACCTGGCTAAGTTTATCATTCAGGATTAAGTATAGTTGTGTTATATGTAGTTGTTGCATGCTGATGGCTATTAGCATGATATTTTGCACATTTAATAAATCTGCCACTTAACCTATTTTTGTATTTGACAGTATGATTCTGTTCTGCTTCACACCTCCTTTGCACGAATTCTGGGGCATCCTAAGCTTCCACATGAGGTAGGCCACCTATAACTTAAGTTTTACTTCACATAACACCTCTGTATTTGATTTCATATTGGACGCTAGAAGATGTTGTCTGCACTCAAACTCATGAGCATCTAGATTCTTTAAAAATATCGATCACAACCACATAATAAGCCCACTGTTTGGGACAAAGGTCTGTTCAGCAATGCAGTGGCTTGTAAAAATTGTTTTCGTCTTCATTTTACTATTTCTGGCTGTATAAACTAAATTGAACTTAGAAAGGGTACTGTCTTCAGCTAACTGTATTCCATGTTGCTGTGCTGATAAGACAGTCATAGTTTCCCACAAACACATTGACATTTCTGTAGACAAGGTCTGCCTTCAATAGTTTAT
Organism: Setaria italica; assembly: GCF_000263155.2. Lineage (NCBI taxonomy): Eukaryota > Viridiplantae > Streptophyta > Magnoliopsida > Poales > Poaceae > Setaria > Setaria italica. The sequence goes on along the minus strand of NC_028455.1, from coordinate 3,719,967 downwards.
CACTGCTGAATCTTGGAAGTTTGCGCTGATATATCCCTCAGTTGTTTAGTTAATCTCATGTGACATTACATTTGATGTGCCATCTTGTAGCAAAGTGCATCATCTTTTGATCACACCAAGTTCTTCCATGGGTTGGTTGCTCAAGTTAATGAGAAGATCCGTGGCTTCCAGGTAGTTCTTGTTGCCCATACCTTTCTCCAAATATTTCATTGCAAAATCACCTCGATTGCTAACATAGCAACATTGGTTACCCATTCTCATCTCTGTTCCAGGCGAGGGTATCAGAGCTATGGTACGTTGAAGAGTATGATGTTCTTGCGCTGGCCCTGAATGGAAAGATGAAAGTACGGAGGCTCCACCTTGACTGCAATCGTTAGGGCAATGAAAATCCATAAAGAGGTCATGAGAATGGGAAAGAATTAGGATATGCACTTTGCAAAGCAGTGGTCAAGTTAAAATTCGCTTGCAATGCTTTGGCTCGCCTAAACGATCACCTCGCCCTTCGTTCTGCCAAGCACCAGATTCTATCCAAGTCTGAAACTGGAAGTGCCAAGGACTTCCAAGCCCTTCGTTCTGCCAAGCACCAGATTCTATCCAAGTCTGAAACTGGAAGTGCCAAGGACTTCCAAGCCATATCGACTAATGTTATATGTAGGAATTGTATGCATTTTTTGTTGTATGTAATGTAATTTGTTTAAGCGCAAAGTTTTAGCTATGTAGTATGCCACTTTTGTTAATATGTTAGTTTTTCCTTATTAGAAACATTAGATTATTAACACTGAAAAGTTTGTCGATGTATGAACTAGATGTATCTAGCTCAAAGGCCAATACTCAGACTAAAAGGTGATGTCTTAGACATCAACATGTTCCTAGATGCAACTTTGATTTCTAATTTATACAATTTACACATTGACACATTATAGTAAAATTGCATGACATGAAATACCTAGCAAAAACATTTATAAACTTTGAATCTCAATTTAAACAAAGCAGTTAGCTATAGAGTTTTAAAAATGTTGACTAAACCTAGCCTAAAACGCTACTCTTTTAGCTGGAGTGACCACCTAAAATGCTACTCTTTTGGCTGGAGTGACCACTCAGTGATCGGTAGGACTAACTGCAACAGATAATATTCCCTAAACCTCAGAACAATGGAGCCTAACGGGGTGTTTGGATCCCCGAGCTAAATTTTAATCCCTGTCACCTCGAATGTTTGGATACTAATTAGGAGTATTAAACATAGGCTAATTACAAAACCAATTTCACAACTCCTAGGCTAAATCGTGAGATGAATCTATTAAGCCTAATTAGTCCATGATTTGACAATATGGTGCTACAGTAAACATTCACTAATGATGAATTAATTAGGCTTAATAGATTCGTCTCGCGATTTAACCTAGAGGTTCTGCAATTAGTTTTGTAATTAGTTCATATTTAATTCTTCTAATTAACATCCGAATATTCGATGTTACACGGACTAAACTTTAGCTCCAGGATCCAAACACCCCCTAGGCTATACGATACAACGTTTTCAAAATGTGAGCTCGTACTTCACAGTAACGGAAGTAACATCATGGAAGATTGGAAGCTCAATCTTTTTTAAAAAAATATTGAGCTACGAAGTGGCCCGTGATAGCGGCGCGCGACTGTGCCCAGGCTTGTCCGACCCAACTTGGATGTAGCTAAGGACTGGACATTTATTAGAGCACCCACAATATATATGCAAAAGTGATCCTTATGACATCATAAAGGTATCCATATACATTGTGCAACCAGTCTTTAGGGTAAGGTCAATCTACATGGACAAGTAGTCCATATAGATGGGACCCACACAAAGTAGTCTTATCATTAGCACAATGTTAAAAGTAAAAGGAGGTGGTAAGCTGAGCTCCATGATTGAGCTTACAAGCTAATGTTTGAGCGGCATGGGGGAGAGAAAGAGTGTGGGGAGAGAGAGATTAATACATATGGGTAGTTTTTGCTATGGACTACCCTATAGATTGGTTGCACAATGTACAAGGATAGGTTGAATACATTGTTTATTGCCTATGGACTACTTTTGGTCTATGCTTATGGGTACCCATATCCATATGGACCGGGCATATGAATAAAATATCAATATTCTCTCTCCGTTGTCATCTCCTCTCACCTGCGTCGATATGGTTGCTACTCCCACCACCATTGCTGCTCCTGCCATCAACATGAGCTTGACGAGATGCGTGAGCTACACCACGGAGATGAGGTCGAAGTTGAAGGCAAGGAGGCTGTTAACCTGAACTTAAAGAGAAGGTTCAAGGCGCCAGCGCCGCCCCAATCCAAACCTCCGCTGCTCCGCCCCTCGACCACGGAGCTCAACCTGGCGACGCCCTCCTCGCGCCCTTCTCCACTCTCCAACCCTCCCATGCCATGTACAATGCCATCACCGGGATGGGGGTTGGGGAAGAGGGCCACCGCGGCGGCAGCCCATGGAGGCAGCCAAGGAAGGTCGCGACAGATCCCCCCCCTCTCCCGTGTAGAACTCGATTTAAACGAAGGGGAACTCGATCTGAGAGAGGTGCGGTGTGGTGCGGGGGGATCTCATCTGTGCAGACTGAGGGGTGGGGGAGGCCCGCAACCGGCGGCGCTTGCGAGAGACGGACGGCGGCGCGGAGTGAGGGAGAAACACGCGGAGAGAGAGGGGAACGGGAGAGTAGACGACGGACCGAGTTCTGGATGTTTTTTATTTGCTGGACCCACCCTTGCTGCCTGCTTCTGAGCTCACCGTTGTGGGCTTAGGAATAGGTATACATCCCACTTTGATATGGCCCACCTTTATAGACCACTTAGACAGTATACATTGCCCTCGCCCTTATAGGCCTTGAGGTACTTGCATACTTTGGCCCATCACGACCCATTGGCCCATGAGTAAAATCATTGTGGATTTGTGAGGTTCAATTCATATTAATGTATCAGAAATTTGAATGAAATTCAGGACTATGACTGGTTCAAAAGAAGATAATATGTGATTAACTCAAAAGATAAAGACACCTGTAGTGATAAAATATTCAATGCAAAGATAATAAAGGATTGTGCTTCTCACCTATCACCTACATTATTCCATCGCCTACTAACTGGTTTGTTATTGTCGTGTTACTGATGAATGTCATTGTGTCATGTATTGAGATCATAGTACTACCATTTAGAGATAAGAGTCATTATCCCACCATTACGCCATGGAAATATGAGAGAGAGAGGAAGGGTGCACGGGGAGGGGGTGGGGGTCAATGGGATAGGGTACTCGCTCTCTATATAGCCAAAGTAATGCCTCATCTACCTCTATAATATACCTACCATTAACAGGCGACAATCCAATAGGCAACAAAGAGAAAGTGGAAGTATAGCCTATTTTCTTTCTAACTAGGGGAATGATTAGGACAGCACGTGTAAAAATTGTGGCGTATTAGGGGCAAATCTTAAATTTAGGGAGAGAACGAGAGAGTAAGATGAAAACCATACAAAATATTTTTCCGTGGTAAGCTTAGCACGTGGCATTTGTTAGGATTGATTTTTAATACGCACGACCTGGATGCCATCTATGGATAAAGGACTTTCAAATCAATCCATATATTCGAGATAACCGTTAAATTTCACGCTCTATGAATAGGGATTTAATCTCGTTAACCGAACAAGTCCTAACGAAGAACTGGAACAAAACCTAAGAGGACAAGCATCAATTCCACGCCTGAGGCACCTTCTTGGCTCTAATTTTACACCCAACTAGAACTGATCACCAACTACGAACAAGCATCCTCGTAAACACTGCAGCAACCTACCATCTCTTTCCGATCATAACACTGCAACCTATGGAAGAACACTAGAACAGTCAATAACAACACACGGGGCAACGGATCAGCCCATTCTCGTTGCAGTCGGGGCACTGCCGGAAGAAGCCGGCGAAGCGGCACCCCTCGTCGTCGACGAAGACCTTGCAGCTGCCGTGGCACGTCCCGCAGGGCACGAACCGCGCCTCGCCGCACGCCGCGCACGGGCCGACGTGCCCGGGCCTGCCCGCCGCCGGCGCGGCGTCGCACCCGGCCAGCGCGCGCGCGAGCTCGCCGGCCTCGTGCAGCGCGCGCACGTCCTCGGCGCCGCCCAGGTCGTGGACCCCGCCGATGAACACGCGCGGGAGCGCGGCGCCCTCGCCGCCGCCGGCCAGGAGGAGGCCGCGCAGCTCGGACTTGAAGGCGGCGTGCATGGACACGTCGCGCTCGTCCAGGCGCACGCGGTAGCAGCGCAGGATGGCGCGCACGGCGCGGCAGTCCTCGAACGTCCGGCGGACGCTGCGGAGGCTGGTGAAGTAGAGCACCACGGGCTTCCCCGCGCGCAGCGGCGGACGGAGCCTTGGCACCGTCAAGTCGTCGCCGTCGCCGAAGAAGCCGGGGGCTTCGTCTGCGGCCGCGGTCGCCGCCTTCTTCTTCTCCATCTTTTCATGGAACTCGTCCACGCGTGCGCGGACAAAGCCGGTGACCTCAGGTATGTCGCGGGCGGGCGGCGTTCCCATGTCGACGTCGCAGGTCTCCTCCGTCGTCTCCTGCGGCGGCGGTGCTGGATTCTCCTGCTCGGGGTAGAGAAGCGCCGGGTGCGAGGGCGACGGCACCACCACCGGCTGCCCGAAGCCAGGCAAGATAGCCGGGTCAAGGTCAAGCGCCGGCGGCAGAGACGGCGCAGGCTCTGCGCTCCATTGCGCCGTCCACGACGACGTCACCGACGCGGCGTCCTCCACGCTGACCATGACCGCCGCCGGCGTGCTGGCCGCGTCGTCCCGCTGGTCCTCTTCCGCCGCCGCCGCACCCTCGCCGGGAAGCTCCTCCTCAGCCGCGGCCGGGTCACTGGCGCCCTTCGCCGCCTCCTCGGACGGCAGCGGGGCGTAGGCACGCACGCCGTCGTGCCCGCCGCGGCACATGCCGACGGCGGTCAGCGCCAAGGCGGCGCGGCTCGTCAGGGAGCGCGAGCGCAGGCCCTGCTGCCGCTCCACTGGCGCCGCCGTCGGCGACACCACGCCGCCGCGCGCCTCCCTCGAGCTGGAGCACCCCATGGCCGGACGCGAAGCCGACGCACGCGCGCACGCACGTGGTTGGCTCCTCGCCTCGGCACCCAAACCAAACCAACACGTGCACGGGTGAGTTTGTGAAGGAAATGGGTGAGTAAATATAGGAGGTGATGATGATGAACTGGTGAAGGATGGTATGCATGAGATGAATTATGATGAGAATTTGCATGTGTAGAGCTGTTGTTTAATTAGGAGGATGTATTTAATTTTACACTTTTTTGCTGCATAGGAAAACTTGGTAGAAATTTTGTTAGCTCGTTTTGAATGGGAGAAAATGAAAAACACTTCCAAAAGTTTGATCATTTCTTGTGTTTTTAGGAAGAAAAAACATGAAACTGACCTAGCAATTCGAAAGGCGACGATACAACTATGATAATGACTACATGTTTCATTTACCCTTTTTTGTGAAGGTTTAAAGTGGGAAAAAGTTGTACATGATCTATCAACGAGTTATGAATATGGGACTTGAATTTCACTGGACATGTAGGTCTTCGGACCATATGCTAGTCGGACAAGAGCGCATTTAAATTTGAAGCACGTATCCGTAACATCGCCTTAAATACTCAACGCGCGTCCACCCCAATACAAAGACCTTAGACGTCACTTGTGACCACAATTTCAAAAACCAACCACCCCTCCAGATCAAGATAGTCGTACATTATTTTGACTCCCCTAAAGTTAAAAAAAAAGTCAATTCTAAGACTCATAAATGACAAGGAAACAAGCTTTCAGTTCATATTCATGATTTGGAGACGATGTTCATAAAGCTTCAAATTGAGATCTATGTTAGTTGAATCCTAGCAAGTCTTCAGATTTAGTACCTTCAACCCAAAGATTAAAAGCAACTGATTCATAAGCAAAAGCTTCAATCATACCATAGTTCCATCATACCTATTTGATGCAAGATCCAACAAATCATAGGCACGAAAATCAATCATGCATAATAGGCATCCACAAGAATGAAAGTTACTAAAGTCTAGACTCTAAAGGCTAATATTTCCCATATACAAATACATATTATTTGGGTAGAGAGGGAATACAGAAGTAAATTCATCTTTAAGGATGAATAATACGGGGTGGATTGTGATAAGGACTTGAACCTAATATTCACCTATATACTTAATTAAGTTGTACATTTCTTTAGAGGAAATGTATAGGGCTGTTGTTTAGGAGGATGCGTTTAATTTGTATTGCTTTTGACAACTAAGAATTGGATAATTTATTATAATGCCTTAGCTAATTTTGAATTGGAGAAATGGAAAATGAAGAGGTTTTATTAACCAAGGTTTAATATATTTATTAATATTTAAACACTGCCAATTTTAGGGATGTTATGTATAGTAGGTCTTCGGTGGAGCAATTCTACAACTCATCTAGAAACCAAAAAGGCAACTATACCATTTAGGAAATGATTATGTAATCACTTTACTCAAGGTGTATAAAAGTCCTACAAGATGTACTTTATTAACCTATTGAGAACCCATGACTCAAGTCTCACAATGGGGAAATGACAATGTATTTACTTTACCATTTTACAAGGGTGCATAGAGAAAAGAAAAGTAGTCCAAGGTTACGAATTTGAGACTCACTCAAGTCTAGCTGACATCATGTACGTCCTTGGACCATATGTTAGTCCAACAAGAGAGCACTAAATCCTCAATGAGTGCCCACTGCAAACTATAAACATGGATATCACTTATGAGTCAAAGAAAAAAAAATCAAAACAACTCATATTCGTGCTATATAGCAAAAGATCCATTTAGAGCTAATTTTTAACACACTTCTAATTTACATCCATGATAATGATACCTTAGTTGAAATCCAAACAAACTTTCAAATTCAGGACATTCAACCTGATTTTTAGATTCAATTGATTCATATACAAAGCTTCAAATTAGGAAAGCTGTTGATTCATATGCAAATGTATCATACTTTAGATCCACCATATCTATTAGGTGTAAGACCCAACAAAGCATATCCCCTTGTAATCGGATATTTATAAGAGGTATCACAAGAAAGGAAATTGAGTTACAAAGTCTAAAGGCCAAAAAATTCCCATATATCATTACATATTATTTGGGAGGAGACAGGAGTATAAGCGGAAATTCATTGAGATTCTTGAATGGTTTTAGAAAACTTGGCCTTTTGAAAAAGCATATGAGGTACTATAGGATGAAGCCATGTAAAATATTTAGGTCTTCAATCTTGTATCCATCACTAAATTCTACAACCTATGAGTAGAAGTTTAGTGATGTTCTAGAATGTATGCAGTTATATTTAACAATATTTATATATATATTATTCATGAATATTTAGGTTGAATATTCATGAATGTTTTGCCTTTCTACTTGTTACAGTAATTAGTATATTTGTCTAGTTAACTGTCATGTTTGTTTTCCTTGCATGAGCATTTAGAGACTGACTGTGATCACTTGTGGTATTATTATTTCAGGGGCAACTTGCTTAGTGATGCAGCACCAGTAGCTTATGCTCAGGTGTTTGCTCTTCACCATGGATGGGCTATAAAGCCCATCGAAAGAAGAAAGCGTAGCTTTTCAATGTGTAAGTTAAAGCTAAAATTTTTATCATAATTATCGGCCAGGGTCACATCTAGTGCAATCACTGAAGAGCAATTTGCTTATTTAATAATAGTAGTATATATTTTTTACTGTTCTGTCGTCATAGTTTTCCAGACTCCTGATGTCCTGTTGTCAAATTGAACCAGCAGCTTGTTGCAAGAACTGTCTTCTTGCAGGAACTGTCTTTTTTGTTTGGTTTGTTTATTTTTTCTGCTCTGATTGTGACCATATTCTGATCATAGTTAGACTGTTCCGTCTTTATTTAGACATTTATATTATGATTATTATCATGCATACTCCTTTGTTTGAACTTGTGTTGATCTGGCCGTGCACTTTCTTTATTCAGAATTCAGTGTTTTTACCATTCTAATGCATGCTTCTCTTTGTGAATTTCAGCTTCTTTTTCTGCTGTTTCTGGAACCAGCGGGTGTTGTTTCTGGAACCAAAGATGAAGCATGAATGTAATTTGATAATTTGCTATTTCTATTACCATGAATGTAAATCTGAGATTGTATCTAATTTGAAACTGTAATTCTTGTGATTTGAAGCTAAAATGGTTGATAAATTTTGAATGTCTTCTGAGCTATATTGGTCAATGGGCTGGAAAATTGGCCTGGAATTGGCTCATCTTAGTGGCTCAGTTCTAAAATGGGTCGCGAATGAAACATCATTGTCCACGTCAGCACCCACGTCATTGTCCACGTCATTGGCACCTGCCACATCATCAGCCATGTCATTGCCCACGTCATCGTTACCAGCCACGTCATTAGCTATGTCAGCAGCCATATCATCATCATTATCCATGTCACTAGCCATGTCAGTCGCTATGTCCATGTCACTTATGGGTGAATCAACCATCTATGATGTTTATTTTTGTCATTAACATTGGGCTTGGGTTGGGCTACGTGGGCCTAAAGGCGTTTTATGATGGTTAACAAACGTTATAGATTGTGCTGATCTGTGACGATTACGAAGAAACGTCGATTGATTTAATCTGTGACGCTCAATACATGACGTTATCTGAAACCGTCACAGACAATGCTTTATGACGGTTTTTCAGTGATATGTGACAAATTTGTTCCGTCACAGATTAAATAGTTTCTTGTAGTGAATGCAAATGTTAAACAAATATAATCTATAAAAAATACTTTCATATATTGACAAAAATTTTATACATTTTGTAAACATAGGTGAAATAGTGTTCAAAGTTAATCTTTTAGTCCAAAATAATACCAAAAGAGGCAAACCATTGCTTGTTTGTGACTAGAATACTGGATATTATTGATAAAAGTAGATTTGCCAATAAGAAGCATCTTCATGTAATAGTGCAAAATTATGGTTCTTATAGATATTTTGCAAGATGTCAAACACAGGCATTCACATAGTCGCTTGCATGTTACTCCTATTTTTCAATGAAAACTCAAAGCTATATTAACAAGCTTACACCTCTGTTGGCAAATTGTCGAAGTTAGGAGAATGCACAGGTAGTGCCAATTTCACTTATACAAGTATGGCTGTGCCCTTGAGTTACTTCTCGGTTCTCATACATCTAAATTGCGGCAACTTCACATACCACAGGAATCAGCACGTTTTCAGACCGCTATTTTTTTTTTCTTTTTGGCAATGACACATGCAGTCACCTACTGCTATTGCAACATGGATGTGAAAATCAGATAAATGACGCATGGATCTCATGTGAAGCTTCACAGGCTCCAGGCTGCAAGAACAGAAATTCCTGTAGCACATATCCACATCACAAACAAGGATGCCAAATTCCATTTCACGACAGTTCCTGAATCTGGTCTAAATATCACGAAATCGTAACGCGAATCGCAGGTCTCAACATTTTTTTTTTTTGAAGAAAGCGCAGGTCTCAACATTAGCCATCCACATACGATCCAACTTCAATCGACTTTAGAATCAACAATATCCTAGGCAACGAAGCTTACATATGCAGTTTTACAGTTTCAAGAGATATGATACTGATCAATGGCGTTCTAGCGGACCTCGGTCTCAAACTTGAGGCAGATTCCCATGCTGAAGAGCTCCTGGTACAGCAGCTTGGCTCCATAAGGCACATTGATTCGGACGATGCGCTCTGCGGACCGGCAGAAGAGGCAGTAGGGGCCGTGCACCTTCTTGCCACAGTCGTCGGGGCGCATGATAACGTTGGCCACGCGCTCGCAGGCCTGGCAGATGTGCATCTGTGAGAAGTCGCTTAGCATGAACAGGCGCTCGTGGAGGCTGGCAGCAGCACCGTGGCCAAGGAGGCAGTCTCGCTCCATCTCCCCAAACTTGACGCCACCGAACCGCTTCTTGTCCTCCACCGGCTGCCGCGTGAGCGGGTGCACAGGTCCTGTGTTGCGGAACTTCACCTTGTCCTCGGACATGTGGATGAGCCTCTGGTAGAACGTCGGCCCGATGAAGACCAGTGATTTCATCCGCTCACCGGTCTGCCCGTTCAGGACGCTCTCTCCACCCCACATTGAAAAACCGGCCCTGAAATACAGCAAGATAAACATGAACAAAACTCAAGAAGAGTGTTCAAATGGCTAACAGTAACAAGCCTCATGTCTGCATTTCTTCTGTCGCGTTCCCTCGATGAATATATCATGGGAATGCATTGCTTGTTCTTATAGTTTGTTGTGAGGGAAAAATAAGGACTTGCAATTATGGTGACACTGAATATGTCACACTGCGCAATCAGCTACTAGTATGCTGTCAATTTTCACATGTGCAAGAGCGCAAAACGTGAATTTAAGAAAAGAATCATGTCTGAAATAAAGCTTACTTGTGTAACTGTTCAGTGATCACGTCCACGGATGGAGTGGTGAACGGTGTCGCATATCTCACCTTCCCACCCAGGGCAATCCCCTTCCCCAAAGCAGCTTCAAGCAACTGGCCAGGAGTTTGACGAGTTGGAAAGCCATGTGGGTTTATGACGATGTCCGGAACTATCCCTTGGCAAGTAAATGGGAAGTTCTCCTGAGAGTCCAATAGGCCAACCACTCCTTTCTGCCCATGCATGCTGGCAAACTTGTCTCCGACGCATGGTGAACGAGACTACAAAAATTATCAGATAAATCACTAGACATGTGGGCATTAAATACAAAGTTTTGTAGCGTAATAGCATAAGCATTATTAAATGGGGCAAAAGAAAAAAAGAAATGCTTTATGTAGTATCGACAGCTGAGGTGATATCAGAGCACTAAATAATCCAGACAAAAAAAAATGTAGACCACCTATAATAAAGATTTTTTCTGAAATTATTGTTTAGATAAGGCAAGCCAGCCAGGTAGCAGAGAATTTCATGCTCTACTGTACTGTAAGTGTAAGGTGAATGCCAAAATGCATGCAAACAAGGGCCACAAGAAACAATGCAGAATACTTTTGCAAAGATTTATATTACTCACCTGTCTTAGAGTAACAGTTGCAAAGTTCATCCCATCATCATTTGCTGAGAGAAGTACCTTCTCTACCATCCCTTTCTCAGTATACATCAGTTTAAGACTATGATCTTCACCGGATTCTGTGACCTTCCCAATGACAATGTCACCACTTTGAAGACTTGCTCCAACATATGGTAAACCCTCATTGTCCAGACTGTCAACCTTCCCCCTCTTGCTTTGCACTTTACCAAAACTGATCTTTTCCTTGTGTTTGAGTCGTCTGGTGATCTCTTTGTTTTCGACATGGGCTTTATAGCTCTTGAAATGTAGTGTACGAAACATGCCACGCTCTAGAGAGGCCCTATTCAAAACCAGAGAATCTTCTTGGTTAAATCCCTGATGAACGTTGACGGAGACTATTGCGTTTTGACCATTGAAATATTCTGGTGTAGTAAAGTCACCTTTTCGTCCAAAGCTGTAGTCTGGCTTTCCAAGACAGTCTGCCACCACAGTTTTAAACAAAGGTCTCTGTGGATAGAAGATTTGTGAGAGGGTATCAAATCTAGAGCGTGAGTTTGTAGGCAAGTAGCCAATAGCCTGCTGCGATAATTTTTCTGCTTGCATCAGAACCCTCCTAGCATTATCATGGTTGGCAAAGGGAATGAGACTGCAACTCAACCCCAGCAAGAAAGAAGGATCAAGTTCACAATGAGTATAGTCAGAAGGCCCCTCTTCTTTCTCCCTTGTGAATAGATGCCTAATTCCAGGAGCACATCGGATATCCTCCTCTTCTTCAACACCAATCAGCTCAATTATATTTTGATGCATAAGTTCCTGAAATGAGTACAATCCAGCTTTGGGTCTTGTGATTCTTCTTAGATTTTCAACTACAAGAAGTGGTCTTAGAATTCTCCCGGGATCAGAAAATACACGAATTTCTTTGTGGTGCCTATCCCTTTTGATTTCAACCTAATCAAAGTAAAAAAAAGAAAATAGAAAAAAGAACCATATTAGTATCATCTTGTTGCAACATATGTACTTTTAAGTATTCCACTCAAGTAGAAATAGTACATGTAACAAAACAACCATATGCCAAATGCATAATAAGGAAATAAAGCAAGAGAAGTTCATAATTTCATTAGCATGAAATTTCAGAAGTACCAGGTAAAGGAAAACTAACAAGCAAGAGAAGACTGGAATAGTACCAATGACTCATCACGAGATAGTTAAAATACATACAATTTCAAAGGTTAGCTGTTAATATTCTTCGCAAATTTTAAGTCAGCAGAGATGATGAAGGAGCACAACTACACCGAAGAAATAATTTTCAGTATTCAAGGACTTATTAAGCGGCAAAACCTATCATGGCAGGACTTGTGAGCCATGACAACACAAGGTTTCAGAGAAAGTTTTCAAACATCATGAATGGAAGCAAAACACGATCCGGTATCTGAAAACTGAGATATTGAGAATCAGTTTAGCAGATCTGGAAACTAAGCAACCTGTGGCTCAATTAGTTTGCTACGCCTCAAGCTTCTTAAACGTGAAACCAAATCGCCTGGGTCTGCACACACTCCAAGCAGGTTCCCATTCAAGAAAATCCTGTCTTTCCCAGAAATATCTTGTAGAGGAATTTTATCATCCAGTTTCTTCATTCCACAAGAAACAAATGTATCAATGCACACTTGTTTCTTCACTGCAGAGCTAACCATAGCAGTAACAGCAAGGTTTTTCACGAATCCACATTTTTCACCATCAGGGGTGGACAAAAAACACAATTTTCCCCAGTAGGATGGATTCCTGCAAAAGGAAAGTCAGTTTGCACGGGGATATTAGGAAAGGTAGAGAGAAGGTATGCATCGAATATTGTAGGAAGGACACAGGAAACTTACGGATATCTCGCATCTCCAGTTGTTCCAGAATATGCAAACCACTGTCGAGTCTTCCTCAAGTCAGACATCATTTGAAGTGGATTTGCTCTCCGAAGGGTTGCTACAACCCCTGAACACCTTTCTGATTTATAAGGATGCCGCCAGGAACCAGTGGAGAAAGCCCGGTTCAAACCATTGGTAACAATTGATGCATCCACATAACGCCTAAGATCTTGTAAGTTCCCATCAGAGCTCAAATCTCTCTGCATGAGCTTAACCATGCGTCTTTGTATAGAATTAATATGCAACCAGAGTTCTCTCCGAAGCAACTGGCAGGCAAGATCTAGCCTCTTGTTACGGAAATCATCCTTATTATCACATTTTCGATTGCCAGAGTAAGCCATTAGCAGGCATTTGACCATGTAGCCCAAGAAAATTGCCTTGCTCCTAGTCCCTTTGACATCAGGAAACATATACTTGGAAACATATTCATCAAAGGATTCTTCTGGTGGAAACTTTGTTTTTCTGATCAGCTTGTCAACATACTGACGAGCTCTACCGGGAGCGCGAAAGCCTTCACATTCATCATGAGATTCTTTCACAGTTGATGATATTATGTTGAGCAAAGAAGCATCACAGTCCTGTATATCAATCATATCAAAAGCTTCCTTATCTGATGACACACCTAGTGCAAAAAACACTACCCAGATTGGCATAACCGCACCCAGAAAGGAAATGTTGATGACTTTGCGGTTTTCATTCCTTTTAGACTGAACAAGTTTTACATGGATCTTTTCTCGTTTGATTACACTCAGGTAACTTGCATCCAAGCTGGGTCGATCTGAGATCCAAATCCTGGATAAACATCTCTGCTCTTCAGCAATGAATACCTACAGAATTGGAAGAAATCAAACATAATAAGGTATCAAACATTTTTAATAATTAAAATCACATAGGTAACAACTTTCTAATCTTCAATGCTAATGTCAGTTTCACAATTTCTTGTCAAGTATAATTTCCACGCATAACTATGGTTCATTGATCTACTAGGCTACAACATAAATATTTCAGTTGAACTTCGCGCTATGCTTACAGTATGTATCAACACTTACCAGGAATTCGCAAGTTCCATTTAAGTTAAACTGAATTTTTCACGAAACATATGTATGGAATGGGACAGTCTCCACTCATCTATCCCTTCCAGCCTACCTCCCTCTCCCTTAAGTATTGGGAAAGGTAAGCAAATATACTTAACTTCCCTCTTGGTTAGGTTCACTCAAGCCTATGGTGCGGACTAGATAGAAGCGAGCTGCAGTTACCTTTTGTGAAAATCGCAATAGCCAGGTCTCAAATGCAAGGCCTTTGGCTCTGGCATCATATTGAGTTTCATGCACTAACAAGTTCACGAAAGGCCGAAGCTTAAACTATTCAGGAAAGGTGATCAATGTACTATACATTTAGTGCAATTGCATAGCAACACCATATAGAGTAGTCGCTCATATTATATGAGTGATAAACTTTTTATGTTCTTCTCTCCTTCTAAATATATTTTATATTGCATGTCTCACCTGACATATATTATATTCAAAGTGCCATTGAAATCCATAAGAATGCATAATGTAACGATCTTTGTGAATGCATTTTCTGAGAACTCAACGAACAGAACGGATCATGTGAGGCAGTACCTTTTCCGTCCCTTTGATCAAAAAGTAGCCACCAGAATCAAACTGGCACTCACTTTCCTGAAGTTTATGCAGCCAGCACAAATTTGACTTCACCATGACGGGTAACATTCCAATGCTGACCTGTTTAGTTTCTTTCATTATATCTCTTCTAGAAACATGCATAGCATTACCAGTTTTGGCTTTATCAATTTTGTCGACTGTATAAACCTGATAAAGACAAAACACTAACTGATCAGGTGGTAAAATATCAGCTAAAATCTTATTGATACAAATATCAAGGTTATAACTTGAATACATATGAGAGTAATTTTAAATCACATATGCTGCTCAGGACACAAAGAGAGGAAACTAAGTGGTTTTGTTTCCTTAAGTTCAACATGGCCATACTACAAATAGAATGCCAAGATATAGTGCAGTAGCAACACCCAATGCAGAGTCTATATAAGTTTTGCAGGCAAGGTAATGGGGAAATCATAATTGACATTGTTATGGCTGTTGTGCCATTAAAAGCAAAGTTAAACATGAGCTCCAGAAGGAGCTTAGCCTTGCTAACTTCCATGCCATTTGTGAAATTAAAAAAAATGCAATTCCAGAATTGCTGAAATCATTACACTAACATCCATACTAGTGATGAAAATAAGATAGCTATTTGGAATGGCTGGAATGATTTTTTTGAACTTTCTATGACATAATATTTCATTTCCATTTCTTTATAGTGAAGTTCTTTCCAACCAAGTACAATGTACTTCACCCCTACTTTGTTACTTGATATGTAACATGAACAGGGGAACTAGGAGCATCCTGACCTGAACAGTTATTTCTACATTCATCCTGGATGAATATGTCATCTTCTGGAGGAGAGCATGTCTAGGCTTCAACTTGAGATCTTGCACTTCAAGATCACTGTTTTCAACCCTGAACACTGGCTCCTCAAGTTTAACTTTACCAAATTTGATAGTTGCATGTTTCCAAGCACCATCTTTATTTGAAGGTTTATTTGAAGGGTCATAATCAGGCTCTACAGTAACTTCCCCAAAAGAATCAAGGAGATCCTGGAGCCCATGAGAGACAAAATCGTTATACGAATTTATCTGGTGGCTAACCAGTCCAGTCTCACTGAAGAATGATCTTGACGCTTCATTGCAAAATTTCTCCAGGCTTGCAACATTGAAGTCAACTGGGACTAACGTGCTTAGGTCTGGAGAAGACTGCCTTTCATCTTCCACAGGTGGTATTCCTGTTATATCGACATCCATAGCAGCAGACTGCTTTTCTTTCCCTTGATCTTGCACAGATGGCAGTCCTTCCAAATCTACATCCATGGCAAACTGATCCACATCAGCATCGACAGAAGGCTGCCGCTCCCCTTTTGTGCTGTCCTTTCTGGGGGAGTCACCTTCTCCATCGCCATCCAAATTCAGGAAATCCATCATGTCAATATCTGCGACATCAGGTGATTGATCACCATCCGCTTGCAGTTTCCCCATCGCCAAACAACAGGCAGCCGCCACTCACTGTCAACAAAACCCCGGCCTTTACAATGGAAAGGGAAACAGAGTAGTCAGCAAAGTCATAACAGAAATGTGTAATCATAAAATCAGAAGATCAGAAAGCAGAGCATGTTCATCCACATGGCATTCTGCCACAAGCAACAAAATCACAAACAATATTTGAGGCAGACGCAATCCTGCAACAGAACGACCTTCAACAGTTTCTGAGTCAGAGGATAATTTAGTATGAGATGTGCACCCAGGCCTCCACTAGGCATTCAGCAAGAAGCACCCAAATCAGAAATCACATATATTTCTCAGACAACCACGTGCGCAAAAACACAACCTTTAAAGAAATCGAAAATGCAATGATATATCGGGCATCCATTTCACAGAATTCCATCGAAACGGAGCACCTTTCTGGCACAGCAATCGAGCAAAAAAATCAACAATTTATTACAACAGTCCCGTCCCCCCCCCCCCCCCCCCCCCCCGGCAGTCTTTTTCTTATCGCGATTTGTGCAGGCAGGTCCACCACACATCACACAACCCTGCATCACCGTGGGAACCAGAAATAGAAATCCAAACGGGGGATCCCCACCCAAACGAGGCCCCCCAAAACCCACGTCGCAATCCGCGATCACGGCGCCGCCATCAAAACCCCAAGAATTCGCCGCCGCCCGCACCAGTAGAAGCACGAAACCCAACCCTGGACATCAGACGGGCACAAGCACAAGAGCAGGGGCGGAGTGACCCAGCGTCCCCTTTGAGCCCACGACAAGGCTCGCAAAACCAAGAACCACCACGCGCTGATGGCGGCGGGGGCGCACGGGCTCACAAAGCCCTCGCCGCGAACCAAACAAAGAACCCAAAAAAAGGCGGCCTTTTTTTCCGGGAGAAGCGAGCCCCGCCCGCGCGGAGAGGGCGGGCGAGCGTTCCGGGGCCAGGAGCAGAGGAAGCGCCACAATGCCCCTGCCCTGCGCGAACGGCGGCGGCGCGGAACGAGGCGTGACAACGAAGCGCGGAAATGGGGGGCGGAACGGGCCGGGGCGGAGAGAGGCGCGTACCTTGCGCGCCGGTGATCGCCGTCGGCGAGGCGATGGGGGGGACGGAAACCCTACGGCGCGCCGGCGGGGGCGGGGGCGTGGGCGACGGCGCCGGGGGGTTGGGGTTTTCCTCGTTGCGTTGCGGCCGAGGCGAGACCGAAACGCGCAGGGGGCGTGGGGGTTTCTCTCACTCCGCTGCTTTATTGCACTACAAGTCTACAACAAGTGCAGGGGACTAGGGGAGGCATCAGCACAGTGGGCTGTGTGTGGGCGGCAGCTCGGAGGTTCGCGCTGTGGCTGCCGGGTGGCGGCCGTGGCTTGGGCCATGTTTAGTTACTCCCAACTCCCAACTTTAACACTATGCAAAAAGAAGATTCCCCATCACATCAAACTTGCGGTACATGCATGGAGTACTAAATGTAGATGAAATTAAAAACTAATTGCACAGTTTTGTTGTACTTTGCGAGACGAATCTTTTGAGCCTAATTAGTCAATATTTGGACAATAATTCACAAATACAAACGAAACGCTACAGTGTGCTACAGTGCTGTAACAGTAATTTAGCACCCCCAAATTCGCCAAACTAAACACGGCCTTGGGTTGGTGGGGGGGTTTCCTTCCTCTGCCAGTCCGAACGCCGCTAGGGGCCTGGACGCTTCGTTCCGTGTGTCTGGCTTCTCTCCCCACTTTTTTCTTTCCCTTTTCAAAACTGATGGGATGGGTCCCACTGGTCAGTGTCTGTAACTCTGTATTGCTGATGAGGCCGGGCACGGCCTACGCCCTCCTATCTGCATCGAACGGGCACGGTAATGGTGTGCTTTTTCTTGAGAGGGAAATGCTAAGGGTAGGGTTTGGTGCTAGAGGGGGTGAATTCAGCGGATAGGATGGGGAAAGGAGGGGAAGCGGTAAAAAATGTGTGAGTTGTAACGTAATGCATAGAAAATCATGCAGGTACGTACGTGAAGAGTCTTGCGTGCACATGGGGACAAACATGACCTTTGTCCTTTGATTGTGTGAGGCCATGCAGTACCAATTCCTAGACGCATCGCATTGTCGTGATGCTGCCGGAAGCATGCAACATCAGAAGAAGAGAGGGGTTAGGGTATCCGAGAGGTTGGAGGGTTATAGAGGTTGATTTCGTAGACTAGAGTGGGAGCCTGGGGCGCGGTGGGTGCTGCTGCTGGTGGTGGTGGCAGGTTGCCGGGCGGCAAGGACGTGCCTAGTGGCCTGTGCCAGCGATGGGGGAGGAGGACACTAGAGTAGTTTGGTGGGTGGCGAGGTGCCAAGTTCGGTAGCGGAGGTGCCATTGGTCGTGGGGGTGGCAGAAGTGGTTGGTGGTAGCGCGGTAGATGGCCATGGTGTTGAGGAGCGACAGTGGGCGATGAAGTGGAAAGTGCTCCGACGAATTCATTCATTCGAGGAAAAAATGCTCGAGGAAGGAGAAGGAACAAAATGTAAGGAGGGTACCTTCCTCTCGGTCGTCGCTATGGATTAACGATGTGCGATGGCCGTGTAGTGGCTGATGCAATGCAACTTAGAGAGAAGGTTAGGTAAATATGTGTATCTTCTTCTTTTTGCAGAGATGTGAGGTTTGGTGCTAAATAGGGAGAAACCAAGAACATATGGATGGGAAGGGAAGGGGGGAAAGGTGGTGAAAATGGTGTGCAGTAAACAGAAGATCATGTGACTAAGGTGAAGAGCCTCATCTCTCAGGTGTACGTGAAAGGCATACTACTTGGATGAACTGGATGCTCTAAGTAAAGGTACCCACACCATCTAGAGTTTGAAATGGAGTGGGCATGACATGAGATGGTCCATCTAGCTAGCTAACATGCTCATCACGAGTCTCCAGTTCGATGTTAACTTTCTTCTTCAATTCTTTTTTATTACATATGTGAATGACAGAATGAGAAAGCTTGAACCTTCCAGTCGCGCTAGCAAAGGCTCTGCGTTAGGATTCATCACATTTGAGCATTGGCATGGATTTATTTTGCCTTCAATGGAGAGATCTGGTCGGTCCCGTTATAAATAGGCATTATTCTAGGAATTTGTTGCAACAACCAATTCTTTTTCACTAAGCGTGCAAGCGGCAACTCATTATGACAAGAATGCTACAAAGATACTGTAGTAGTGAGACAATATGTTCACAGCTCTACGTGGTATTAGGAGCTATGCATAGTTAAGTAAATCACAAGATGGAATGTTTTAATTTGTGATATATAGGTCCTGAATTTTGGTTTTCTATCCGAACAAATTTAGTGGTAGCTCTCCAGGACACGAGAATGAAGGCATCTTATTCTTTGTTTAAATAGTGGAGGTATAGCTTGTGGCCTGTGGACGAGCACGACGTCTTTGGCATTGCAAGGAGCAGGCTGTATCTGTTATGTCAACTCATCATCAATTCATCATCCCAAACAAGCGTAACATATTGCATGAAAGAAAAAGAGTAAGGTCTCTATACTGTAAAACTAGAAGCTGCACAACACAGTGGTTCTCTTCTTCCATTTCTGCAGAAGTTTTGAGCGCGGCCGGGGATCAAGTACTTTGTAGCAAAGCAGTAAAGAAAGATGAGCGTAGAGCTTAATTACTACCAAGTTTTTTTTTTAAACGAGCCAGCAGGAGAGCTCCTGCTATATTAAAAGAGAGGAAAAGCTCGATGGGTCGTATACAAACTGTACACTCACATCCCCAAAACGGGAAGGCAGAACTCCGCTATGACAACTAGTACAAAACGGACGCCTATCATGAGAGAAAGTCCCCCAAGTGTTTAGCTCCCGCAGCGACCCACATTGCAGCTTGGTTCTTGATGTCGTCGGTTATCTGGGTAACCATCTCGTCTTTATGTTGGAAGACCCTCCGATTTCTCTCTAGCCAGATCTCCCAAAGAACGAGGATAATGAGGGTCCGCAACCCTTTCCCCCCATTCCCCCCCACCACCGGGCTAGCCAGCGTAGCTGTCCACCAATTATGTTAGAGTCGTGCCTATCCCAACGGCTTGGATCAACGTTAGGCATTGCGTCCATATGTTAATTCCTGTCCAAATTAGCCGTGTGAAATTGCAATCGGCAAAAAGGTGATACCATGTCTCCTGCGCCGTGCTGCAAAGGGCGCAGGTTAGGTTACTGGTCCATCCCCGATGCTGGAGTCTGTCCGCTATCCAAATTCTATCTTGCACGGCCAACCAGCTGAAGAATTTGCACTTTGGTGGCACCCATGTTTTCCAGATTAGATTCTCGAGATTAGTTGTCATGGATCCTATGAATTGTACTCTGTATGCTGATTGTGTGCTATACTTCCCATTCGGCGTGAATTTCCATGTGATGGTGTCCGGGATACCTGGCGTGAGGTGCAGGCGGTTGGTCTCAACCCATAGTCGGTAGTACTTAGTGAAATATGTGGCGGTAAATCCTTGATGAAAAAGGTTTAAATCTCTTATCCACATGCGATTTGTGACTGCATCATATAGTGTCCTGTTCTTACTTTTGGAGATATGATATAGATTTGGCACAATGTCCCTTGGCCTTTGTCCACTTACCCAGTCGCTGTCCCGGAAGGAAATCTTGTTGCCGTCTCCCACTGTGATCTTGGTTACCGCCGCAAAGAGTTTGTGGTCCGTTTGGGAGCAAGGGATGTCCTGGCTCTCCCAGGAAGATCCATCATTCATCCAGTCCTGCCAGAGCCACCGTAACCGCAAGGCCCTGGAGAATTTGTCGAGGTGTAACACACCAAGCCCTTCTCCCCTCCTAGGCCTTGCAGACCGCGTCCAATTCACTTTGCATTTGCCGCCTGTGAGCGGCTCCGTCCCCGCTCATAGGAATTTTCTTCGCTTAGTATCGATAATCTTCAGTATCTCTTTGGGCGCTTTGAGGGCCGACAATAGGTAAAGAGGCTGAGCAGTTAGTACCGATTTGACCGAAGTGAGTCTCCCAGCTGTCGTCATGTTTCTACTACTCCAACTATTTAACTTGGCCACGACCTTGTCTAACAAGGGTTGGAAATCTAAAACTTTCAGTCGCAGTGTGGATAGTGGTAGCCCAAGGTATTTGATCGGGAAGGCTTCCCTCCTCACCGGTAGATTTTCCAGTACCACCTTCAATTGCACGCCTTCACAACAGATGTGGACGATAGTCGATTTGCGGAAGTTTATTTTGAGACCTGTTGCTTTCCCGAAATTTTCCAAGATGTTAATTAGTGCATCAATTTCCTCTTTTCTTGGTGCTATGAATAATGCCGCATCGTCCGCGTACATCGAAATACGGTATGAGGGCGCCCTTCCGCGTAGTCTGGTAAGGATGTTCATATCTATCGCTAATTGCAGGATTCTTTGTAGGAGATCGATCACTATAACGAATAGTAGCGGTGATAATGGGTCGCCTTGCCTCAACCCACGGCCATGTTTTATTGGTGGGTTCGGGACGCTATTTAGGAGGATGCGTGAGAAAGAAGTAGACAGAATGGTCGCAGTCCAATCGCACCAGCGAGCGGGGAATCCCAAGTGACGCAGAAGTAGGAGAAGGTAGTCCCATCGTATGGAGTCGAAGGCTTTAGCGATGTCCAATTTGAGGAAAATAGCCGGCACTTTGTTTCTACGATATCTTCTTGCCGTACTTTGCACTATCATAAAGTTGTCATGGATACTCCGTGTCTTAATGAACGCGCTTTGGCATTTGAAGACAATTGCATTCATGTGGGGTTGTAATCTCAGTGCCATAGCCTTCGTGATGATCTTGATGAACGAGTGAATGAGGCTTATAGGCCTGAAGTCCTGCACGGCATTCACCCCCTCTTTCTTCGGGATGAGTATGATGGTAGCTATGTTAATTAGCTGGAGGCTGTTGGATCGGAGACAGTAGAACGCATTTACTGTTGCCATGACGTCCTGTTTTATGGTGTTCCAGCATGATTTTAGGAATAGCCCCGTAAACCCGTTCGGGCCAGGGCTTTATCCCCTGGCATACTAAGGATTGATTGATTGATTTCCTCTTCGGAGAACGGTAAGTCTAGAGATGACAGATCATGCTGGTTGAGGCGAAGAAGGTTCCAATTGAGATCCACTATGCGTGGTTGGGGCTGCTGCGTGGCTGCTGTAAAAAAATTTTGTATGTCGGTCGCTTTTTCTTCCTGTGTGCACGCCTAGCCATTCTCTCTTTTAAGCTTTGTTATGTAATTTTTGCGCTTCCTGTTAAGAAATGTAATTAGAGGTTGATCATATAGCTAGGTAAGCTGGCCATTAAATCTACCGTCGGAAATATCGCCGTCTCTCTCTCTCTCCAATCTCTCATAATAAATAGATGTAAAGAAACTTGTTTATCAGTCACAATATTGTATTGAAACACACAAATATAGATTCTTCTCTGCACAAGGCAAAATCCATATATACAATTATAGTTTGTGACGTATTATGCAAAAAAATTATCTGGTCATTGCCATTTACACATTGTTAGAATTTACACATTCAGTTATGAAATTGTGGCTAATTGGATTATTCAACTGAGGACGGACAAGCTTGTAATGAACAAAATTACTTGGCCAGTTGTCCCATTCCGCCGATTCCGTTAACATGTATTGCTCCACCCATGTCAGATGTGTTGTTCGTTCAAAAATGAAACGCGTCCATCCATGTTGCTTTTTTTTAGAGGAACCGTGTTTTTATTTCACACACACACACACACACACACACAGTTGGATCCCTCACAAAAACACCCTCGAGGAAAATAAAAATTACAATCAGGCTCTTGCAAGAGTCTCCGGTCGTTTTCATCATCGGCGATCGGGTAGGCCACTCGACGAACCACCGCTGCACGAAGTAGCAGAGGAACTCACCAAGTTTGCAGCTTGAAGCCGACACCTTTCTCGACAAAGAAGCTTGCAAAGAAGCTTTGTAGTTTTTAAACGGCACAACAAACAACATATCAAAAACTCGATATGCATTTGAAGCGTTGAACGGACAGGCCCTGCATCGCCGATGGTGATGGAATCTGACACATCAAGCATGCATCGCAAGAACCTCCGACGACGAAACAACCCAAAAGGGGATCGAACCTCCTAAGCGGACAGCAGAACACCACCAACCCGATTCCTTGGATAAGTGGTAGACATACCTCACAGAGGGAACACCAGAGAGCGAGCTGCTGGAGCAGTCGTTGCCGGAGATCACCTGGAGGGAGGATAAAACAATGGACATCTGTGTAGATGCCATCGGACAACTACGATAGTACTAGCTATAATATACTAGCTAATCCACGGAGGAGCCGCCGTCGAGGACCAAGCACACCTTCCCTACGGCGTCAGGACGCCGCCGGAAGGGTAGGCGCCAGCCAGCTCGACGGCGAATCCGGAATTGCCTCGAAGTCGCCCTCCGACTCCTGTAGCTAGCCCCTCTGAGCCCTTGTTTAGTTGAGGCCCGAATTAGCCTTTGTACAGTAATTGGGCCACCTTTTGGGAGTTTTGAAGTAAACGGGCTGCCAAAGTTGGGTCCAAATTCGGCCTCTGGGATGTCCCGATTTCGGCCCAAACTTCGACACCTATTACCACCGGCCGCGCGCAGAACCCTAGCACCGCCCCCAGTCCCTCTCCCTCTCCCCCTGCGCCGCTTTCCGGTCCCCCGCTGCTCCCCCCCTCCCCCGCGCACCTCTCGGCTCCTCCCCCGCCGCTCTCCCTCTCCCCCGCCGCTCGCCCTGACCCCGCCGCTCTCCCCCTCCCCCGCGGCGCTTGCCCCCTCCCCCGCTGCTCTCCCTCTCCCCCGCCGCCTGCGCTCGAATCGAGCACTGCAGCACCAGATCCAGGACGTACTCCGTCGGATCCACCGCGGCCTGTCCCGGATCCACCGTTCTTGACCCCGTCCGCGGCGATGGACGACTTCAACGGCGACGGGAACGGCTCGGAGTTCGTCCCGGGCGGGTCCGGGTACCCCGGGGCCTTCAACGCCGGCAGATCCAGAGTCCCCGCGGCCTTCCTCGCCGGCGGATCCGGCCCTCCCGCGGGCTTCACCGCAGGCGGATCCAGAGTCCCCGCGGGCTTCGTCGCCAGTGGATCCGGGAACCCCGCGGCCTTCACCGCCGGCGGATCCGGCAACCCCGCCGCCTTCAACGGCGGGGAATACGGCGATTCTTCGGGGGTGGACTTCGGCAGCGTCCCCGACCACGATGCCGGCCACCGCACAAGGACCTTCTTCTCCCTGGCGCCGCCGGGCGCAGGGACCGGATCCTACAACCCCTACTCCTCCGGGCCGCATCACATGTCGTCGTCCACCGTGCCCACCACAAGCCACCTAGGCATGTCGGGCCTGAACCTCAACGCATCCTCCGGGTGGGCGCACATGGACGACTACGAAGGCATCCTTCGCTCCGGCCACCAAGGCGCAGCAGGCGGCAGCAGCCGGGCCATCCCTCCCGGCCGAGAGGCTTCCGGCAGCGGTGCTCAGGCCGCGGCTCCCGGCGTCGGCAACGGCGACCTACAGCCAGGGTCCGCGGTTCCCGGCGTCGCGGCACGGCTGAAGCAGTTGACGCCGACGACACTTCGGTACTTGCTGCCTGTCCCCCTCTTTCCTTCCATGATCTGGTCAACTGGTGTGCATGAAATGTGTAGGATAGTCATGTGTGTAGGATAGTCATGGTTACTGTCACTAGGAGTTGATGCATTCCTGTTTTAATTACATTGTGCACAGATTGCATTGCTGTTTCATGCATTGCTGTTTCAATTACATTGTGCACAGACTGAGCCAACCAGGGCCAAGTGGACCAAAGAGGACACTCAGTTGTTTTGTGAGCTTTACTGCCAACAGATTGACTTGGGTAACTGCAAGAACGGGAACATGAGCAAGTGGGGCTGGATAGATGTTCGGGATAAGTTCCTAGAGGCCACTGGGAAGTTAAGAAACAGCGAGCAGTTTGGTTACAAGTACAGGCAGTTGAAGTCGATGTGGCAGTTCATCGACCATCTTCGCACCAAGTGCACAGGCTTGGGGCACAGAGAAGATGGCTCTGTTGTTGCTTCTGACAAGTGGTGGGAGGACAAGACAAGGGTAACTAATCTGTCAAGACCTCATTGTGTAATTGTTACAGATGTCTACTACCTTCTGAAGTTTCTGTGTGGGTTGTATTTGCATTGTAGGGGCACGCCGACTGGTATGAGTTGAAGGAGGGATGGCCAGAATACATTGACCAGATGGACCGCATGTTCAGTGGAGTTGCAGTGACTGGAGAGACCTCCTTTGTTCCTGGGATCAGCCGGCAGATTAGCTTCATCTCTAGCGGCGAGGAAGATGACGCTGAAGCTGACTGTGGCACCCCTCTGAGCTGTGCGACCCCAGGCAGCAGTGGGAGCAAGAGGAGCACCAGCAGCTTCCGCAGCACAGCTACAAGCCCCACGAAGAAGAACAAGGGCAGCACACCTCGCAACATGAACAACCACTTGACAAGGTTCAACTCGTCTTATGATACAAGGACAACAATATTGGAAAGGGCGATATTGGATAAGAATAAGGGCATTGAATAGGAACTGGAGAAGAGGAAACAAGAAAGGGAGGCTAGGATGGCACAGCAGCAACAAGAAAGGGAGGCTAGGATGGCCCAGCTGCAACAAGAAAGGGAGGCTAGGATGGCACAACAGCTTCATGAAAGGGATTCTAGGAAAGAAGAACAGAAACAAGAAAGGCGTACTAGGAAAGAAGAACAGAAACAAGTTACAGATGCAGCGAAAGAGCTAGGAGTGCACCTCATGGACGGACATCTATGGAATGGTGTGGTCAAGATCTGCATGCATGAGGATCTACGCAACATCTTCCTGTGCACACCTGTTGAAGCAAGGCTCTCCATGATCAAGCAATATGCTGCTACGGTCTAAAACCAGACCCTAACATCCATGCATTGTTTAGTTCTTGTCCCTTTAGTACTGTTGGCATGATGGCCTCTCTTTTGTGTGTGATGGTCATGGCGTGTAGGTCATTTCAGTTGTGGTGGTCATTATTTATGCTGTGATGATGAACTATGACGAACTATGTCAGGACATGTTTAATTACAAGCATGGTTCTCCCTTTAGTAATGTTGATTATTATTTCTGAAACTGATTGCCTCTGTGTGAGATGAATGAGTGTTTGAATGGAGGTAGCAGGCTTTAGTAATGTTGCTACAAACTGAATTGAACTGATTGTGCCTGTCTTATTTTCCAATGCCCAGGATGTTGAACCTTCTGATGCTGCAGAAGATGATGGCTCAGAAGGTGAAGCTGCAGAAGATGAAGCCTCAGAAGATGAAGCCTTAGAAGATGCTGCTGCAGAAGTTGAAGCCTTAGAAGATGAAGCCTTAGAAGATGAAGATACAGAAGATGGAGGTACAGAAGATGAAGTCGAAGAAGTCCTGGATCTTTTCAACACCTGGTGGGAGGACTGGTGGTCAGTGGCATGTGAAGACGATGAAGCACCTTTTATCTTCGGTATGTATGCCTATGCTATTCATGTGGACAAGTATTGCAATAGGCGGCCGTATAGGAATCCAGCCTTGACTGGGGAGCAATGGGTACTGAACAAGCTTGACAATGAATCAGCCTGCTACAACATGTTTAGGATGACCCCACACATGTTTCATAGGCTGCATGATTTGTTGACATCTCAGTATGGTCTTAGAACATCTAACAAAACCAGCACTATTGAGGCTCTAGGATTGTTCCTTTGGATATGTGGGGCACCACAATCAGTTAGGCAAGTAGAGGACAGATTCGAGAGATCACTAGCCACTGTTCATAGACTATTTTACAAAGTCCTCAATTGTCTGGTAGACTTATCTACCGACATAATTAAACCTCGTGACCCAGACTTTAGATCACTGCATCCTAGGCTGCAAAACAATCGGTTCTACCCTGAATTCAAGGGTTGCATAGGAGCAATAGATGGCACTCACATTCCTGTTGTTGTGCCTAGTGGAAAGTTTATGCAGCACATGTGTAGGAAGGGCAAGACAACCCAGAATGTCATGGCTGCCTGTGACTTTGATATGGTCTTTACTTTTGTCCTTGCTGGGTGGCCGGGTTCGGTTCATGACATGAGGGTGTTTGACGATGCAATGACAACTTACAGAGACCACTTCCCAAAGCCACCTAGAGGTACACAGCCCTGTTTCCCACTCATTACTGTTTTCTAATTGCACTATCGTAAACTTACAGGTATGTACTGTTCATATAGATAAATACTACTTGGTGGACTCGGGGTATGCAAACCAAACCGGCTTCCTGGCTCCTTACCGGCAGGCCAAGTATCACATCCAAGACTTCCAAAACGCGCCCGAACCACAAGGTATGAAGGAGATATTCAACTTCGCACATTCATCTCTTAGAAATGTGATTGAAAGGGTGTTTGGAGTGTTGAAAATGAAGTGGCGCATATTGTTGGACATCCCGACCTATCCACCTAAAACACAGACACTGATAATATGTGCATGCATGGTGTTGCACAACTTCATTAGGATTAATGGTGACTTTGATAGTCACTTTGGTATAGTGGACAACAACATAAATTATGTGCCTGTTGAAGGCACTCAGGATCAGCCAGATACAGTTCCTGCGCCAGAGAGCGCGGACATGGCAAGCATGAATGCATTCCGAGACATGCTTGCTGAACATTTGTTTGCTAGGTCTTGAATAATTTGTGATTGAGGACATGCCATTGTTGATGTACTTTGTGATTCCCTGTTACAGTTTTTGGTCTTGTGACTGTACGGTGTTGTGACTGTAATAATTTGGAACGGTGTTGTTACTGTAATAATTTGTTGATGTACTTGAGATATTTTCGTTAAAGGTTTGCTGTTGAAAATGCAATTGTGTTGTCCCCCCTGAGCTGTTCATGCGTTTTTTGCATGTGTGCATGCATGGGCCATGTAGAGATGTGCTGGGTTTAAATGCTCAAACAAAGTTTCTGAAATTGGAAGCTCCAGAATTCTGTACAAAGGGCCAAATTCCGGCCAAACGGTAACTTCCAAGTTGGGAAGTCGCAACTTGGGCAACTAAACAAGGGCTGAATAATTGATCGATATCCATGTTGCTGACTTGCTGCTGCGCAGCAGGCCTGCCATGGCCCATGGGCCGACAAGGCCAGAGGCCTAGATTTCTTTAATAACATTGTTTCGTAACCGCTAAACAATTGCAGAAAGAAACAGGTAATAATAAAATGTAGAAATTGCAGATCTAGCTAGTAGCAACCACTGAGCCATGACTCTCCACGGAACTTGCCTGTGTTGCGTTGGCATGGCACGAGAGGCAATTGTCGACCCGACAGGCCCACCGATGCTTCGTTGACTGACGACTGTGCCGTAGCCGTGGCCAACAAAGGTGATGGCTGACTGCATGTCAGTTGTATAAGTACGCGAATGCTCACAGACAGTACGGTTCACGCATAAACATTCTAAAAGATCCAAATAAACGATTACAATAAGACGTTCCATATATGTTAAATCTAATTCGAATGTCTAAACATACTAGATTTGGTTGTGTAAACCCTGAGCGTATATATCTCAAGCAAATGCCGAAATATCCTATCCTCGATGGTAACCTATGAAAGATCCAACAAATCAATCATGAGTAATAGGCGTCCACAAGAAATGTATCACCATCCATGGGTTGATACTAGCTAGCTTCTCATCTTCCTCCTCTAGATGACATCATCGTTGATGTGACCCTTGGTCCTTGGATCCTCCATGCACGCTGCCTGGAAGAGGACCTCCCCTCGACCTGATCTCAACATGCATGTGCTGAGCCTCTTATCGACCTCCATGTGTCATGTGTGGAATAATGCACGGGCATAATCGATCAATAAGTTCTAGGTGATACCATTATAACAATATTATTTAAAAAACTAAAGATTAATTTTCCCCCTCAGATGCGCTGCAAGTTTTGCCATGCCGGCCTGCAACCAAGCAGGTGCTGAGGTTGGACTTTGGAGCAAAGCAACAAGAGCACTGATGACAGATGAGCTTACTGCTCGCCTGAATCTAGTGCGATACTCCCCACTGGCCACGGACCTCGCATGTATATACTGGCATATACTGCAGCCATAGGTGACCGGAGCATTCACTACTTCAGCGGACCAAGCCTACTGAATATACAAACTCCATGTACAAGCAAGAGTGCGTTGCAGGTAGGCAAAGGCAGGCACTTCTCCAAATTTTGGTTCCAGCAGAACCACAAGATTAATTAGCGAGCCACGCTTAGGACACAAAAGGTGCCTTTCCCTGTCAACTTAATCTTTTGTACTACTTAAATGGTCCATGATGAAACTCGATGTTTGAAATAGGAGAGCCACATGATTACACATGAGGTCTTTCTGTTGGAACATGATGATGTGAGTGTACTGAATTCGATCTAATGATCTGCATGAGGTGTCCTGTCAAAAAGCATATACTCATTCACCTACAACGCTTTCAAGTTCTGTCTTTCTGAGTATATATAAACCATGGTATGAATCTAACTGTGTCCATGTCTGGTAGTTCAGTCCCTGCTATTTTTTACTAACTTTGTCCTCTATTACTAATTGGAGGCTCCTTTTGAAGCCTCCAGTGAATCCACCTAGGATTTCTATATGGACACTCTAGAAAAAGAGAGAAATCAAATTCTCACAAAAAAGCAAAACATCCGACCATCAATCGATAGATTCAAATCATCATAGCCATTGGATCCATTATGTTTTCTAAAAAATTACCCACCTATACCATTATGAAAATAGCTTAAAGTAACCCCCTAAATCTATATATTAATTACCCACATCTGCCATTATATTAAATCAGCTAAAATAACCCCCTAATCTTCATCAAAATTACCCACTTATGCCATTATAAACAATATTTAAAATAACCCCCTAATTTGCAACCGAATTGCCCACCACTATTACTTAAAAACTTAAAGTAACCCGTTAAATTTATATCTATATTACCCACACATGCCATTATTAAAAATAACATGATAACCCTACACTTTGAATCAAATAACCTTAATTAAAAATATATAGCAATATATGATTCTAAATCGTCTATATCTTGCACTATTGGTATATGATATAATAATCAAGTTCTATACGCATGATGTGTGTCACCATTTATACAGATATAGAGGAAGTGATGAGAATATAGATTTCTATGACAAGTTAGAAAAAAGAGACAAATTCTTATAAAAATTAAAACATCAAATACCAATCCTGTAAACTCTAATAATCATAGCCATTGATCTATTATATTTTTTGAAAAGTTACCCACCACTGTCATTGCGAAAATATTCAAAAATAAGCTCTAAACCTATATCTAAATTATGGAGCTAAGCTACTATAAAAAAAATATAAAGTAACCCCATAATCTTCATCCAATTTACTAATACATATCATTATAAAGGATAACTTAAAATGTCATTCTAAAATTTTATCTATATTACCCACGTATGTTGTTATTAAAAATAACCTAAATTAAACACCTAAATCTTAATCTAATTATCTTTATGTGCATCATACAAAAATGTCAAAAAGTAAACTAATATATGATTCTAAATTACCTATTTATGCTATTGTTAATATAAAAATACTAAGTTAAAGTATATACACATGATGAGTGTCACCATTTAGACCATTTATACATGTACGTGAGGAATCGATGAAAAATATTGATTTGTTTGCTAAACATAATATATGGAGGATTGGATGTGCGATACAAAATAGAAAAAGTATGAATATGGATGAAAAAGTGCATAGAGTAATTATTAATTAAAAATCAATCACAACTGGATAAAGATAGGTTATATAGTATTATGTTGACGTTTTGAAAAAAATAAGAGAACAATAGATAATCAATTTTGATTATTAGCTAGGAGTTTAATTTTTAAATAATTTTCAAATACAATAGTTTCTAAAAACATTAGCCCGTGCGGCAGCACGGGTTGGTGGACTAGTGTGCCTAATTTGTTGTCAGATCACAGGCAGTACGTTGTAGAAACGTAAGGATCAAAGACATGAATATGAGAACTGACCAGTATCAGTTTCACGTAACACAGTGGTTCAGCACCAACAACAATCAAGCACTTGACTCTACTTGAGACAAGTCTCCAGCAAAGGGAATCTCAAGAAAATAAAAGGAATCTCTTGTGCGACAGATATCAGTCTTCTAATAATGCATATCACAACGCACCATCCACTGCTTAATTTGCAAAAGACCACACACCATTGACATGATTACATGAAGGACTCAGAGTTACAGTAGTACCATACCACCACGACGCAACATAGCCTGGAACAGATCGAGAGCAGATCAAACACGTACAACTACTAGAAACTGAAAATGATAGCTATTAGTGACACGAAGGACCAACACGACCGAGCAACTGATCGATGATTTGTTACAGGATGCTCGACGCTTGGGAATGAGGAGGAATCACCATCCATGGGCTAGCTGCTACTATACTAGCTAGCTTCTCATCTTCCTCCTCTAGATGTCAACATCGTTGATGCTCTTGGACCCTCCATTCACGCCGCCTGGAGCACCTCCCCTCGACCTGATCTCAACATGCTGCAAAAATGAGCAACAACAATCGTTATATGCATATCAAAAAGCTTAAGCTATCGACGAAATATGAGTTATGTGTGAAGGAAATAAAAAAGAAGAAATGACCAAATCGGTCAGTTAACCCGGCAACATCTCGAGCAAGAGATTAGAGTAGAGATGGACCTGAGATGCCACCGATTTTGGCTCCGCCACACCAGCTGAAGAAACATAGCAAGAGTGCAAGACACAGATCAGGAAGCATCATCAGCAGATGTGTCCAGTGCGCGCGCGCACACACACACACCCTAGATGTGTTGCCAGTTCAAGGACGGAGTCGGGGCGCTTACCGGCGTCCTTGTGGGCGCGGCCGCAGCTGGTGATGCGGCCGAAGAGGCCGAACAACTTGTCCTTGAGCTGCGCGGCGAGCTTGGCCATGGCGGTCTCACCTGTGGAGAGCTAACTGCCGTAGAAGAAGGGGCTCGGTGTGAGCTACGACTGATGAGCTCACCTGAAATCTTAGCAGTGGTACGGTAGTGGTGCTAGTGCATGAGTCCCCACTCCTCCACACTGGCCAGTGGCCACGGACCTCGTGTCTATATACTGCCGCAACGGGTTGCCACTTGCCAGAGCACCTTTCCCTGCTCCAGTGGAGCGGCTCTGTTGATCACAAGCTTGCCGCGGACAGTTAGGTAGGCACTTGTCCAATTCTTTGGTTCCAGAAGCACCACAGGATAGCAAGTTCTTAGCTAGTACTCCCTCCATTCCAAATTGTAAAGGATTTTAGCTCTTCTAGATACTACCTCTGCATCAAAATATTTGTTATTGTTAACTTTTGATCACAATGTTAAGTTTGATCATTCATCTTATTTAAAAAAATTATGTAAAAAATATTATGTAAGTATCATTTATTTTATTTGTGATGATTAACTTTATCATTATAGGTATTTTAAGCATGACTTATCTTTTTGTATATTTACAGTAAATTTTTTGAATAAGACGAATAACCAAACATTGAAAGAAAAAGTCAATAACGATAAATATTTTAATATGGAGGGAGTACATAGCAAAACTCCTTATAATTTAGAAACGGAGGGAGCGCTTCCAAAATTGAAATGCAATATGTCAATTATTTGCTGCAGGATTAACATCACCATATTTCGATAAACCGTCGGACAAAGTAATCTAGTGAGTGCATGGGAGAAAGTCATGGCAAATAAGCTAGAAGAGAGAATCAACGATATGCCACTCGGCTATAGATATCGGTGACATACTGTGAATAAGATGAAGTTATTCAATGACGAACCACCACTTTATGCGACAGACATGTAAGCAAGAACGATTTGCTTTTGTTGCAAATTATATGGTGCTCATGATTTATTAGCATATATAATTCGGTATTTTAATTTTGTCTATGTGCTAGAGTGCTGGCCATCCATGGTGTATGTATACCATGGGCAACTGTTACTTGTGGTTATACCTTTGCACTGCACAACCTTGTGGGTCTTAAGAGTGGCTCAGAATACTTGTTCCTTGCGTCTAGAAACGCCCCCTACTCGTGGACTCATTTAAAAATAAAAATGTGATACTCAAGAAAATGATAAAAGTTGGAAGAGTAGCATTAAAAAAGTACGAAACATGTCACATAATTTGGACGTTTTTGAGCCCGGACAAACGGACCTAACAAATAAAGGGGCTGTCTAATGCCAAAGTGACTGTAATTTTGCTATGATTTAGTAAGAAACATCGGAGCAGTAGACTGGATGCACACAGATTCAGTGATCTGTAGCTATCGACCTCTCTTCCAAATTGTGCTTTCGATACGACAATCTGTGATGTGATCTAGTGGTCATGCCGCATTGGTCGACCTTCCGAATTGTATTCTTCTTTAATGCGTGTAAAGCAAGCTGGATTAGGATTTTCGAAAAGGACCTTAGCTAGGTTGGTGCGCATTTTGTTTGCCTATGTGCCATGATCACTACCTTCACTAAGACATAATGCAACGGGACCAAGGCATCGATTTAGACGTTTTGATTGACCATTATCCCTTGATGATGGATACAGCCAAGTGGCAGACAGTTTAGAGAGAGAAGATATTCGCATGTATAACGCCAACTATGCCAAACATATGTGCCTTTGTAAAATGCTGCGAGCGGTGAAACTGTTGACAATAAGGTGCATATGGTGACTACATGTTGTGCATGTGTGCACATATGTGAATGTCTACATGTGTTTAAGGAAAATGCATACATATGCTACACGCGGTGAAGTGATCTTGTCCGGATGTCCCATCCTCTCAACGCATCTTCTTGTG
This sequence comes from Setaria italica, assembly GCF_000263155.2. Classification (NCBI taxonomy): domain Eukaryota; kingdom Viridiplantae; phylum Streptophyta; class Magnoliopsida; order Poales; family Poaceae; genus Setaria; species Setaria italica. The sequence goes on along the minus strand of NC_028455.1, from coordinate 3,686,000 downwards.
TTATACTCCCTCCGTTCCACAAGGAGTGTTTCTTTATGTTTGTCCTAAATCAAACTATTTTAAGTTTGATCAAATTTACAATGAAGAGTATCAATATTTATAACACTAAATAGTATGCTATGAAAATATAATTTATAAAGAATCTAATAAAATTGGCTGGACTTCAAAGTATTGATATATTTATATATAAACTTAGTCAAATATAAAATAGTTTGACTTAGGACAGAATTAAAATGACACTCTTTGTCCTCTTTCTCTCTCTTTCCTTATTCTTGAAGTCTCACACCAAAGGCATGATGTGCTGCCAGGAGGAAGCTGATGTTGGGATGGGGGTAGCTAGCTAGTGCTGTGGCGTGGTGCGTGGAGGCCGACGAAACTCTGGTGGAAAGGTACATACATCACATTTTGGAGGATGGATTGCAATTTTTTTTCAACCATGTGACACATTTTGATTAGGATTCAGTTTTGCTATATATATAACATGTTATTTTCTCAGTTGAATTTTTTGTTTATCAATGTCTTGTAAAGTGTTGGGCGTTAGGTAGGTGGTCAAGCTACGCCTAACATTATGTGTTTGTGGATGTACCTTTCCTAGTCGATTGGATTGATGCATTGTTAAATAGAGGAGATATGATATATCAAAACAAAAGAATTTGACATATCATGCATATATAAGTTCTATGACAGCAGTTCATCTCTTGAGTTTGTCCAATTTTCATACATATACCTGAAGCCCTAAACTTATTTTATTTGAAAATGTTAGCTGGTTCTAGGCGAGATGGTGTTGGTCCGTCTTTAGACACCGCATCGTATACAAAGTAGATATGTGAGGCGAAGGTTCGGGTCTTTGGGAGGGAAGAAGGGAAGGCAGTAGTGTGCTCACAAAAATTCAGGAGCTTAAAACCTAACACTAACATCTCGTTCTTACTGGTGTTTATATCACTACAGTCTCTTCCAGAGACGACACTGAGGCCACCTTGGCTAGAAATAGAAGTTCCCCGTGCTCTAAGTTGCTAGGAAAGAAAACACCATATGCACTTTTAGCCGTATGACTTTTCTAAGCCATTCATTCCTCTCACAAGATATCTATCCAACCGATTAAAATTTTCACATACTCATGATCAGGGGTGGAACTTCCTTACGATTAGAGGGGGCCGTGGTCTAGATTATCAAATGCTCTGAAGGATAAACCTTAATTTCATCAGTTCCCTATTAGACCATGATTCTTCTAATTTGCCCCCCTGAATATCTTGCCAAGCTCCGCTACTGCTTATGATTCTCACACCTACCTATAATTTATTTCACTATTGATTTCAAGACAGATGGTGCGGATAGGCCACGTGGTCGCATGCTCCTGACTAACCCACAATTAGACAAAGAGCAAAAAGGAATTCAGAAAAGAGCAACTTTTTGGACCACAATTCCACCATTCAGTGACTATTTCTGTCGTACTCCACTAGATATGATGATAGATTGTGACAATGATGCACAGGGCACAGATCCAAGAACACCTCACACAACCTATACTGAATCACGTACACCCCACTAGAGCTTAATCAAAGTTAACCGCGCTAATCGCAATTTGGGCGACTCTGTTCTTGGTTCTTAGTCAATCTCAAGGTCATTATGAGGGTGCACGAGTCAATTCTTTACGGGCGCTAAATGGATGGATGCCCTTCGATCTTGCATGTGTGTGGCCATGCAAATGAACGCACGTCCATGGCGGCCGGACCGGGGGTCAGAGCCGGACGAAGAAGACGGCGAGCTCGGGGCCCGTGCCGCCGCCCTGGGGCGCGATCATGTACAGCGACTCCGAGTCCCGGGAGCCGATGACGTGGTCGAAGCAGCCGCGCATGTACGGCACCTCGTCGTCCGCCGCCGCCGCGTCGGGCGTCGGCGATGAGCACCTCGTCCCGGGGAGCACGCCGGCGCCCATGGACACCGCCCGCAGCGTCTCCATCACCGTGAGGTCGTCGTCCGTGGCCTCGCGCCGAACCGCGTACCCGGTCTTCTTGCCGTTGCAGAACATGGTCCACGCCGGCTCGTCCAGCAGCGGCGGCGCGTAGCGCTTCCGCCTCGCGCCGCCGCTGTCGGCGTCCGGCCCCGGGGCCGGGCGGCGCTCGGTCTCCAGGACGATGCGCGCGCCGGCCGGGTTGCCGAGCTCGCGGAGCAGCGCGTGCGTCTGGAGCGCGAGCTCGACGACGAGGCTCGGCAGGCACCGCGGCGTCTCCTGCAGCGCCAGCACGACGCGGCCCCGGCGGTGGCCGTAGAGCGTCCCCGTCACGCGCCGGCACGGCCGCGAGGCCCCCGAGAAGGACGCGCCCTTGGGCACCAGGCGGGAGCAAGAGGATGACGAGGCCGACGACGACGAGGACGCGGCGGCGCCGGCAGCCGCGACCTCGGCCGGCGTCCCGACCTGCAGCCGCCCGCACCGCGGCGTCAGCGTCGTCAGGACGGGGAGCGCGTGCCGCAGTTTCTGGAACAGCCGCGCCGGCCGGGACGCGCCGCCGTGCCGCCCCGCCCTGTGCCGCCGGGACGGCACCTCCAGCGAGTGCCCCGGCGCGCGCGCCGGCGGGTGCTGCTGCTGACCAGCGTCGTAGCTGGCGCGGCCATCGAAGGACGAGGAGGTCCGGGTGCTGTCGGCGGGTGTGGTGGCGCCGGCGGAGGGCGGGAGGCTTCGGGCGTCGTCGGCGGGGCGGCCAGGGGCGGGGTAAATGGCGCCAAAGCCCACCATTGACGCGCGCCCGACGCCGGCGACGCGGGCGAGGTGTCCGACGACCGGTCGACGCGATGGGCAGTCGTGCGAGGCGCGGTCCGGTGCGGGTGGCCCTTAGTTATCCTGTGGCGGGGAGCGCATGAGCTGGAACGGGCGGCGGCGGTTTCGGCGGTTACGCTTGTCGGGTCGTCGTGCTCCCTGGGGGTTGGACGCGCGCCACCTGGTTTCGCGGCTCTGCCATTTTGGGGCTTCTCGTTTCTCTCATGTTGCTGAGCTCAAGGAGCACGAGCTCACGAGGCGTGGGCGCGTGGCCATGGCCGCGTGCTCTGCTCGAGGGGGTGCTCCTCCTGGCTCCTGCTGCGCCGGCAGCTGCAGGCATCATTTGGGCAAGCGAAATGGAAAAATAAATTCGACAGCCATATAGGGTCTGTTTTAGCCAGCTAGAATCTGGAGCCAGGCCAACTCAAGCCTATCTAGTGCAATGCAATTTGCTCGTACTTGGTTGCTCGGTCAAAGTAAGCAAGGCTAGCACAAGATTGTGTTCGGTTGCTGTACAACATTGTTGTGATAACCTTGTGTAGAGCATAGGTGAAGTTACCATCCAGATATTTCCTCTTCTCTAATCTTGTTCAGACCATGTACCGCACCGGTGAGCTTCTCCACCGGCCGTGCGCCACCGCGCCGCGAGCTCCTCCAGCAGGCTCTCGCCGGCCGTACGCCACCGCACCGCGAGCTCCTCCTCCAGCAGGCTCCCATCGCCCGTACGCCACCGTGCCGGGAGCTCCACCAGCGTGGCCCCACCGGCCGCACGGGCGCGCAACGCTGTGCGGGCGACCACCGGCGCTGGGGACTCCGCCGGCCGTACGGACGAGCGCGCGTAGGGTTTCCGCCAGCCGTTCGGGCGCGCACCGTCGCGGGAGCCTCTGCTGGCTGTGCGCCGCCGCGCGGGCCCGGCCGGCTGGGCGAGCAAGCACCACCGCGGGGGCTCTGCTGGCCGGGCGGGGGAGCGCCGCCGCGCGGGCCCGACCAGCCGTGGGAGCGAGCGCCGTGGTGCGGGGCCGGGCCGGCTGTTCGGGCGAGCGCCGCCGCGCCGGAGCCTTGGCCGGCCTTGGGGACGAGCGCTGCGGCGCGGGGCCTCCTCCAGCCGTGGGGGTGAGTGCCGGCGTGCGGGGCCCGGCCAGCCGTGCGAGTGAGCACCGTCGCAGGGCCTCCGCCGGCCTTGGGGATGAGCGCCACCGCGCCGGGCCTCGGCCGGCCTTAGGGGCGAGCCTCGCTACGTTCATGGTCGCCGGCACCGCCTCCATACTGCTGGCAAGCGCATCCTCGGCGTCTTCTTTAGCCACCAGGTGCTAATCTCGCCCGCCTCTCCAGCGAATCAGGCTCCATGTGGCCGAATCAAGCTCCGCCGCTACTCTCTTGCCGTCTTGACATTGAGCTCCAGCGAATCGAAGCTCCATGCGGATGAATCGAACTCCCTAGCGTCTATCTCACCGTCTTGACCTCCTGAGCAGAAGTAGATGACCTTGACGGGAAGCATCTTGAGGGGTAGCGGCCTCCAGGCGAGACTCGAGCGGCGCGGGACATGGTGGTGGCGGCGCGCTTCGTGCGGACGGCGGGGCTGGTGAGACTAGGGGGTGTTTGGCAGCACTTCACTCCACGAAAAATTACTCCATTCCACCAACTCCAAAAATTTCGCAACCAAACACGTCTAGCTCCAGCAACTTCGGCTTCAGAAAAAAGGTGGAGCGGGGGGTAGATCCATGTTTTTTTGGAGTACCTCAAGAGGTGCTCCAAAAACTCCCTTTACAGACCTCCTCGTGGGGTTGGTGGGTATTTACCCACCATTGCCACTCGTTACACAAGTTACCGGTTCGCGAAACAAAAAAAAGCCTCCCGTCGCACCCCGCGCCCGCCCCTGCCTTCCATCGCGCCGCCTCTGCCTGGCGCGCCTGCCCCTGCCGCGCTGCCTGCCCCCGCCGCGCCGCCCGCCCGCCGCGTGGCCCGCCCTTGCTCGCCGCGCCCCGTGCCCGCCCCTGCCTGCTCGTGGCCTTCCTTTCCCTACCAGCAAAGGAGAAGAAAGGGAGAACTAAAGGAGACTGACAAGTGGGACCCATTCACATGGGTATAATGGACTTTACACAGCAAGATCTTCTGTTTCCGGAGTTGGATCTGTGTATTTTGCCAAACATGTGGACAACTCTAGTATTTTTTTGGAGTTGGTGGAGTGGATCTGCAATGTGGTGGAGTTGGTGGAGTGGAGCTCAAAAATTTGGAGTGGAGTGCTCCCAAACACCCCCTAGGCATTAGGGAAGTGAGGCGACGATACCTTGGGCGAGTGGCTTGTGCAGGCCTGGCTCCGCTAGTACGCGAGTGTTCTTCCCGTTTATCTGGAGACAGGCTAAGGGGTGGAGATTGCGGGCACATTTGGTTTTAGACAGAGCTTTGCCTGACCTCGCTTTGCCAGGCAAGGCTTGCCTTGCCGGCGCCGGAGAGCCGTTCCGGCTCACTTGCTGCTGAAGCAAAAACTTGCTTGCACAGCCCTATACTAGGGAGCACGTCAAGCAAACCAAAATACATTTGCTGCTCCAACTTCTGTGCAAGCAAGGCCAGGTGAGGATTGCCGCTGCATCCAAACGCACCCGGAGGGAGTATTGGTCATGAGCTAGGGAGAAGCTCTGTGAAGCTCTGTGGAGGCGAGATAAAAATTCTTAGTTCGGTTTAGAGTCCCGCAGGGGCAGACCTAGCCCATAACATGAGTGGCGACGGATGGGCCTTTGGAGCTACAAGAAAATGGCTCAAATTCCATTGAAAATTTAGACTCTGAGTGGCGGTCCGTGTCGCCACTGGGTCTACGCTGGGTCTGCTCCTGGTATCCTGTGGTAGTGTATAGATACGACAATATGTCCAATTTAGAGTCCAAGCAAAAGAAAATCAATGCAAGCTCGGAAAATGAAGAGGCACGCTGAGGGATACGCAGAAAAGAAGGGACTCTCAGTCCCTTACAATCTCCATAATTAATCTTAGTGACTCATGTATATATATGCCTTGACATTTGGAAGTAATTCACTAGAAGAAATTCAATACGCAATTAAAAGATACGTACAATTCCAAGGGATAATATCCAATTTAAATATGCAAGATAAAATAAGACAAGCTGTAGCTGCATTCAAATTCAAAATCGCAACTAAAATTCTGTAAAACCTAAGCAAACCTTGCCTAATGCATATAGCACTAGTTCTTAACCACTAATAATTATTATCTAATCTTAACCTATAAAGAACTAATTATTTAAAATTAACTAGGCCGACATGGTCGAGTTCCACTGATCCCAGCCATAACTTGCCGTCCTTCTCTGCGATGTCGCTAAGCGTGACACCCTTAGGCGCCGTCATCACCTCTTGCTCCGCGCCCTTGCTGTTGACCCGGACGCCGACGAGGTGCTCCGGAGCCGTCGCGTTGATCTTCTCCCTGTTGAGCGCGAACCAGTAGCCTCCTTTGGTGTCTCGCCTGACGTTGTCCGCGTAGCCCGGCAGGTCGGCGAGGAGCTCGTAGCGGCCAGCCTTGGCCCCCCTGATCCAGTACCTAAACGCCTGGCACGGCCCCGTGTGCGCCACCACGACGTGCGTCTGGTCGGCGCTCAGCGCGACACCGTTGGGGTACGGCAGGCCGGCCTTGAGCACGGCGACGCGCTTGGCCCGGGCGTCGTACCTGAGCAGCCGCCCCGTAGTGTCGCGGTGGATCATGATCTGCGTGTTGCGCGCGGGCGTGTAGGTGGTGCTGGAGTCGGTGAAGTAGACGTCGCCGGTGGCTTGGTCGACGTCGATGCCGTTGGTGAAGTTGAAGGGCACGCCGCCGGCCTCTACCGCCAGGACCTCGGCCTCGCCGCCGTCCGGCCCGACCTTCATCAGCCCGAGGTACGCGTCGGCGATGTACAGATCGCCGGTCTTGGCGTGGAACTGCAGGCCGAGCGGGCGGCCGCATATGCTCTCCGTGTCTTCCGGCCGCCGTGCGGGCTCCATGCAGATAGGATTGTTCTTGTAGTTGGCGTTGTACGCGAACGTGGTCCAGCCGTTGGCGTCTCCGTCCCACCGGAGAACGCGGCCATCGGAGACGCCGGCGTAGGGCCCCTGGCCTCTACGGTCGAAGGCGAGGCTCTCGGCGCCGGTGATGCCGTGGGGCAGCGGGATGCGCTCGACGGTAAGGCTTTGGATGGCGCCGTCAGGCTTCGGGACGTGGACGGTCCAGGGTGTTTGCTCCGCCGCCTCCACCTGCTTGGAGGCGCAGGACGACGATAGAAGAAGACCGACGATTAGAAGGAAACAGTAGTTGCGCGACATCGTGTCTTGACACAAAATTTTCTCGATGGATGAAGATTGCGGTTTGATGGATGGCTATATATATTGGGCGCGACGAGGCAGTTGTATCGAGTGCGGACACAGTCGCGGTGTTCTTTTTGTGTGTTTATCATGTGTAAGAGTCCATAGCGCCGCCGCCGTCGGTGGTGGTGGTGCCCTAATTGATCAGCAAATCCCCTCGATCGATCGCCCGACGAATCCACGCAACGCGACAGACGATAGAAGAGAAGACGAGCCGTGCGAAGCACGGAGCATGGCGATCCGCTCTTCTCCTCCGTCGCCCTGCAGGCACACCCCTGCTGCCGGCGTCCAGGCAGGCGGCGGAGTCCATACCGTCACTTCCGGCGACCTTCCTCCTCGTCCGCCGCCGGCGCTGCAGCTCGTAGTAGCCCGATCCCTTACACCTCCTTAATTAGCAATATGGCAGACATCAACTAATCCCTGAAACTAGCAACATCAACCTGGAGCATGAAAAATGATTAATAACCTGAGTCATCCTTTTGGCGATGGAACAATATATGCATGATTAGATTACCACCTAGCCTCATCCTTTTGACGATGGCGGGAAAGAAGGGGTTACTGTAAAACTTGAATAGGAGTTCCTCGCTGCCCTGCCCTAACGCGTCAATTAATCTGCTTTAACCAAACCATTGCAAGGAGCTCCGGTCAATAAATCTAGGCTTCTTTTTATACGCTGCTTGATGTGGAAATATTTCTTGAATAAAAATTTGCTGTGAGAATATGGATGCATTGCTAGCTGCTTGTCAGCTTCAGAGCAACATGCTGTAGTAGGTTCTACCGTACCAGCTGTTAAGTTTACCTTATTTGTCTGCAAAATTCAGGGTTGCCGCCGCATGTTTTCTGATGGGAGTACGTGCAACTGGAAGGACACAGGTGGGAGGCCACGAACCCATGTTCTTCCTGACTAAAATCTTGAGGGGACAGTTGGAAAGGTGAGTGCAAGTATTTGGAGATTTACAACCCTGCATACCCCAGCAGTTGCCGCTGTTTCTATATCTACATCTATATATGTTTGCTATGCATCCATGTGTTTTTGGTTTCAGTTTGGCCGCTGTTCATGCACTTAGTATTAATTTCTTGTGTGCAGGTTCTAGGCACTAAACCTTCCGGAAAAAGTGACCACAGTGTATAGTCTCTGCATCGTTGCTTGGCTTATCAAGACCTCTTCTGGTATCGAAGCCAAGCTGAACAAACTGGAGGAAGGTGACCGCTTGCGTCAACAGAAGAAGCAGGAGCATGCTGCTGCCTAATATAATGCGCATCATCAGCTGAAAAATAAATGTTACCCAAGTTCTACATCATGTCTATTTTTTCAGTTATGATATGGCAAAACGTTTTAGCCACTATGTTGTGTGTGTGTGAGAGAGAGAGACTTTGGGCACATGGCGCCACTGCTTGTTCGCATAGATATCGTTTGACCATGATGTCGATCTGGTGCTTCATCCGATGCTATCTATGTATTCAGTGTGTGATCGATTAACTTATGTTAAAGGTAATGCTTGCTTCATGGTTTGTATATGAGTTGCCACCTGTGTTTTTTTATATGATACTAGTGTATAGCTTCTCGCCAAAGACCAAACTGACGCAATCGCTGTGCATGTTTTCTCACTATATACACACCAGCCATTGCTGCATTTGATTACCTATGCACATTCGGGAGCTCTGGTGTTTTCCTTGATTTGGGGTCACGATTACTTCTGCGTCTGTCGAGGTGAATCTTGTTCCTTCCAAACAGCATGAAGATCGTCGTGACCCATTTAGTTTCTTTTTATTGTTCCTGGTAACAATTTCACACACAAAAAATTCTGCTCCTGGAAGGTTTGTCTGAATTGAAGGCCAGCAGCCAGTAGGGATGGGAACGGTGGCGCTGACACCAGCGATCAACACAGTTAAAGCTGGAGCGCATCAGCTGATGATCGCAGATAAATGTTTACTCAAGTTCAGCTTGCCCATGCAATTATGAGATGGCAAAGTCCTGAAAGTGATTTTTTTAATGCACTGCATATTTCTCTAGAAAATTCACAGCACATAAAAGAGAGAAAAGCTGCTCCGGGCAGGTTTGTTAACGTTCATCATCATCCACATCCAATTGCTGGGGCCTGGCTAATGGGCTTAGCCAGGGAACCAAAAATGGGCTGCCTGGCTCCAGGAGCCTGACTAGGAGTTAGCCAGGTAACCAAACACACCCCTAGCAAAATGTGGGCCTCAATTAGATGGGCCTCCAACCCAGCGCGCAGCTTTGTCAAGTGCACTTGCTTGCTTCTTGCTTCTCTTATGTCAAAGTGCACCAGGAGGCCCATAACCGCGATTTTCACTAATACTAGTATCCTCCCATGTTATGCAGATTCAACTGTGACATGGTGTGTATTTGTCACCGCTAATCCTATATAGCTTCGGTATCCCATTAGCTCTATGGTTTCCATTATTTGAGATTCGTGCGTATAATATGATTCGTTGGATGCATCTCATGCTCCCTCAACCCTTGCTTCCTCGTGACCTCCCACATGTCGCCGCCGCTGCATTTGCTGCCGCTCCCGTTGCCGTGGACACCACACCACCGCTGCACCCGCTGGCTCCGCCGCAAGCGTTGCCCCCGCCGCCGCGCCTACCGCGTATGCTGCCGAGCCCGATGCACCTGCCGCGGCTGCTGCCAGCCGCACTGCTGCGCTGCTGCCGGCCCCGCGCACGACCGATGCTGACCCCATCGTCATCGGAGAAGATGAAACAATGGGCATGTTTTTTTTTAAAAAAAATTGATGTAGGTTTAGAAAAAATGTTGAACATGTTCTTTCAAGATGTTGAATTTATTTTTTCAAAATGTTGAAACGGGTTGTGAAAAATGTTGAAAATGGTATACATTTTCCAAAAATTTTGAATGTAGTATTTCTAAATGTTGATCTATTTCTAAGAAAATGTTAAATGTAATCTTCCAAAATTTTGAATTTTTACATATCTATAAGTTGGGTCTAATAGACTTTAAAGATATGTTGCTTATCTAGCACACGGAAAGCTACATAGGAGCCCCATTTATTACCCTCTCCTTTTCTGTATCTCACTAGCTATCAGACAGAAGAAGGATGAACGGACGAGGGAGAAAGGAAAAAGGAAGAGGGAGATTGGGGATGTTGGGCTGGCCGGACTATTGATGAAATAGAGAAAGGAGAGGGCGGCACATCGTTGTCTAAGTTGGGAAAAAAAAACGTAACCTAGAGCCAAAACTACGCCATGTTAGCCAAATAACAGTTGTAACCGAATTGTTTCGTGAGTTGAACAAGTCTTGATAGGTTGTGATCGAAATTAGACGGTTTTGGAGCTGAAGGTCAGAAGGTTGACTTTGGAATACGAATACAGTGGTGCTATTTTTAACATAAAACTTAAATACTGTTAGAAAAATCGTGGATAAAAGATCATGAAGTTTAAATCATCAAATGCGATTCCAACGCTATCGGCCAATAGCTTTGAACTACGACACATGCACGCAACCAGGCTTGCTAACTTTATAGTTCTATCTCAATACTAGCTACTAGCCGGTGAAGGTCAATGCACTAACTACACAGCCAGCTAGGCAGCTGCCTCCCCTGCCATCCGATCCAGCCACTGTTAAGTAGCTCTCCATGCTCTCTCAGAGAGAGAGAGAGAGAGAGAGAGAGAGAGAGAGAGATGGCTTGGTTGCCTCGCGTGTTGGGGAGGGTCTGCTGCTGCTGTTTCCACCGCGAAGAGCCCGTGGTGCTCGGTGGGACGACTGGTCCGGCAAAGCCCAGTAGTACAGCCGAAGGCAACGGCGGTGTCGGCGGGAAACATCATTAGGTTTCAGCGTGAGCGTGGCTAACAGGGTTATGGGCGTGAGCTGTGTGGCAGCGCGCGGGCATGAGAAGATAATGGATCATCGCTTCAGGGGTATACAAATACAACAACCAAAAACTTAGTCCAAAGGCTGGCATCGGTTCTTAGGGTGATGTGGTGAGTATGTGTATGAAACGTTATATTAATTATTACATGTGAATAAATTCATGGCTTTATATTAATTATTACGTTATGTACATGCGTTTTTTCACTTCAAACTGGTGTAGCAATTTCATCAGAAATCGGATAATCATGTTCCAAAAGCTATCGTGTTGACGTTTGCATTGTGCCAAGTTAGTGAGCTCCAATCTCTCCTTGTTAACAAGTAAGAACTCGATGGCATATCAGAATTCCAGATCAGTGCCGCTACAGCGAACCCCAACTCACGTCAATTCCCCTGACTTACGATTGTGACAAACATAAAACTGCTTATCAGGTCTAATTTCATATAAAACTGCTGCCCGTAGATGCGCAGCAACCTGCTACCACATGCTGAGGTGGAATTTACACAGTTTGGACCGGTACCTAACGAAACTATGTAGGTAATGGAACTAGCTAACGAAACTATGAAATTGATATGGAGTGCAAAAGAATTAAACCTAATAAGTCGATTGTCAGGGACTGGCGCTGGCACGTGTTGTTCGACCATATAAAAGTTGATGCAATACAACCTAAACACAAATATAGTTTAGTTTTGTAATCATCAGTCAAATTTCTCGAACTTCCACTACTAGATAATTGACCTTCCATCCAGGTGTTTTTATCCCGGTTGACTTTGGACCCGAGACTAAAAGCACTTTAGTCCCAGGTCAAAAATGAGGCACCGACGGGAGGAGCTTTACTCCTGGTTATAAAAATCAACCGGGACGAAAGCCCCGCTTTAGTCCCGGTTGTAACAGCTAAAAAAATCTGGTACCGACACCCCCCTGTTGTCCCGATTGAAAATTCCAACCGGGACAAAAGCTCCCCCTTTTGTCCCGGTTGATAATTCCAACCGGAACTAAATCTTTTGAGCCCTTCCCACGTGCCCCCCTCTCTCTCAATGTTATCTTTCTCCTCACACTTACCCTTCCACCAGTGCAGCACTCCTCTCCACTCCTTATCCTCAACTCTCCACTCCTACTCTCTGCGCCACCGCTGCCCCCTCCCCTCCCTCTCTTCTCTCCCTCTCCTCCTCTCTCCTCTTTGCGCCACCAACCCTCCTCCCCCTCTGCTGCCCCTCCCCTTCCCCCCTTCTGCTCGCCCCTCACTAGTAGTGAGGAGCGGCAGCAGGGTGAGGGCGGCCGAGCGAGCGAGCGCGGGCATGGGCGGAGGCGGAGCTGAGATGGGTGGCGGCGGCGGAGGCGGGCGCGGGCGGGCGGCTGGCCAGCGTGGGTGGCCCAATTTTTTTATTTTCTTTAACCTTTTTAGTCCCGGTTGGTTTTACCCAACCAGGATTAAAGGGGTCTTTAGTCCCGGGCTCAGGACTAAAGAGCCCCCTTTTATCTCGAAAATTTGGTCCCGATTGGATTTTCGGGATCTATGACCCTATCCAACCAGGACTAATGCCATATTTTCCAGTAGTGTTCGATCAAGTCCGTAGAAATATATATTGGCATCTAGCCATCTACAAATAAATATATTATAAAGACATATTTCATGGTGGATTTAGTAACACTAACTTAGTATCCTAGACGTGATCACTAGGTTACCCTGGTCAATATGTGTCATTATATATATTGTGTTTGTGTGATTGTGTAAGTTAGGCAGAGTTAGGTGGAAATAAACAAAATATACCACTCTAGTCTACACCGAATTGTATATGTTGCAAAGGACATTGGAACGGAAGCTTGGAAGTTGGAATCATACAAACTATACTCTGGTCTGTTGCACAAAACCCTACCCGACTGCTGGTGACCAAACACTAGGTTAGCTCCGAATGGAAGGTTGGTTGGGGAAGAAGCTGTCTGCGGTCTTATGTGGGCGGCATCTGTGCTGGCGGGCCACCTAATGCACCCGCTAGTACAGATGCATTCCATCTATGCTGGCGGGCGCTCGCCTGGCGGCCCCGTCACCTTTATGCTGGCGGGCGACCTAATTTTGACGTGCCAGTACAAATCGTTTCTGACGTAGTGAAAAGAAATAATATTAATGATCACAAGCTTCATCTCAGATTAGATGCATGCACTGCAGGAACAATGGTTGATCCAAGAAAATTAAACAGCATAAAATTGGATCCTCATTTTCTTTTTATTGCTGGTCACTTGTCATCTAGGGTTCATCTCACTTCATCTACTATCACTTCCAGCCTAGGAGAAAAACCAATGGCTGGCGGAAGGTTGAGAGAAAAGAAGCTCAATTGATAATGGGCCATGGCAGTTACGGCACCGTCAATTGATTTCCATGCACAACCAAGTTCAACCCAAGAGCAAAATTAATTTAGGCTCTGTTTGGACACGGTCCACAACAGGCCACACCGCATGTTCGGCACGCCTGACGATTCATGCGCCAGACATTTAGTGAGTAATGCAACGGAGAAGCACAAGAGAGGTGCCAGACTTTCTATGACATGCCGCGTCTTTGTCCAGAATCAAACACAGGCGCATGTTAGCTGCGGCAAGCTGTCCGCTTGTTTTAGTCACGAACCAAATACGCTCTAAGCCCATCAGGACTCAAACTCGAGACCTTTGGCTCTAATACTATTTGGAGATGTATGCACGAACCAGTTCAATAACCAAGAACTTTATCTGATGGGAAAGGTAGGAAATTCACGTATACTTCAACAACATTGCTATCTTCACTACTCTCCCTCGTGCTCCACCTCACAGAATGCATGCCATCGCGCTTAAGCATGCTCTCCCACCCCTCTCCGTGGCTCCCTCCACTGGTACAACTCTAGAACCTAACAATACTAGAGAAAATGCTATCACCGTCGGTCCATCACCGCCGGTTCTCGACGAGCTGGTCATCACCGCCGGATTTTTACATCAACCGGCGGTGAAAACTAAAACCAACAGTGATAATATCCTATCACCGCCGGTTTGTACAAGCCGGTGGTGACAACCATTACCGCCGGTTCCTAATACAAACCGACGGTGATGTCGGACTTGAAATTTTTATACACCTCGGTTGAATTATACAACTCCCCCTCCCCAACCCCACGGGCCTTATCCTCTCCGGCTCATTCCCTCTCCTCTCCAGCTTTCCCTCCCCCACCACGTCGACCCTCTCCCTCCACATTGCGCCGCCCCTCCCCTTGTGGCGAGCCTCTCCCTTCCCCACCACACCGCACCACCCCTCCCCTTCCCTCCTCTCCCCTCCTCTCCTCCCTGGCGCAGCGCTGTTGTGGGGCGCGAGGTGGGCCTCCAGAAGCCGAAGCTCCATGAGCGCGACAGCCGGAGCTCGGCTGGAGGTCCCAGGCGCTGGCGCGGGATGCTGCGGCGCCAAGCACGAGCGTGAGCTACGGGACATGGCGGGCGCGGCAGTGAGCAGCCAGCTGCAACGACGGCGGCGGACTGCGGGCCATGACTACGGCGGCGGGAGCAGCGGCGGGCTGCAGGTTTTAGCGGCAACGGCTGGCTGCAGGTCGCAGCCTCACGGGGAGGCATGGCTTGCGGGTCGTGTCCTCGCTGGGGATTTTTAATTTTTTTATTGGTATCACAGCCGGTTTTAGATCTGACGGTGATGGAGCACCCATCACTGCTGACCTTTATCCGACGAATTCAAAACTGACTGTGATGGGGGTTGTAGAGCCGGATGTGACGAGCACTTCTATAGTAGTGCATAGAAGTAGGGCAAGACGACCAGAACCCCTTGCGTCTGCATCTACCATTGTGGCCCGGGCCCCAGGGATGGACAGGGCGATGTCCCAGCTACAGATGGCTTCCTCCAAGGGGGCAGTCCGGCAATCTGATACAGCTACCATGGTCAACAACCATGAGCGCACAAGCATCCACGGCCCCACTGCTATAGATGTCCAAAGTCCAAACAGACGGCTCGACACAGGCACACGCTATAGGCACGACACGGTTAGTACATCATGCTGGACCATGCCAGCACTACGCCACGAAAACTGTGCTTACGGGTACCGCACCCCTCAACAATCTTAAGCCAGTAAAAATGGCTATTTACGCTGGCGGATCCGCTAGCATAGACGGTTCTATGCTGGCGGGCCTCTTAAGCCACCCGTCAGTACAGATGGTATTTTTGCTGGCGGGTGCTTATGCCGCCCACCAGCAAAGATATTTTTAGGAAAACAAAAAAAAGCAGCTGTGCACGGCAAGCTCTGCTTGACTGGCGTCGGCAACTGCTCCTCCGTCGGTTGGCCACTGCTCGCCATCACGTGCACCGACAACTGCTCCTTCGCTGCTCAGCTGATGCTTGCCGCTCCCCCTCGACGGTAGCCGCTCCCCTACCAGCTGGCGCTGCTCACCGCTGCTTAGGTCGGTCGGAGCACAGAGACAAGCGAGAGAGAGAGAGAGGAGAGGAGAGCGTTCATGGCCTGACGCAGTTTGCTTGACCGTTGCAGGCCCTTGTGCCACCCAGGCGCCCACAGCTCCATGCGCGTGGCCTCCGGCCGCAGCTTGCTGCTGCCCGCACAGGCCGCTGCTCGCTGTCACCGTGGCCCGCGCGCCTGTACCGGCCGCTGCTCGCAGTCGCATGGTGCTGCTGGCCCGCGCGCCTGCACCGGCCGCTACTGGTTCGCGATGGCCACTGTTCCTTCAACCCATGCTGGTCCTACCTCTGCTAGCCGTGGCTCCAGCCACCCGTGCCGGTTGCTGCTCGAATCAGCTGCAGCTTCGCGTCCGATTCTGCCGCCATGAACGGGAGGAATGAAAGGGATAGGAGAGAGAGAGAGGAAAGAGATGTGAGGATAGGAGAGACTGAGAGCATGCAGATAGAAAGGAGAGAGGGAGTGCGTTTCGCTTCGGCTCACTGATGCGAATTTTCGTTTCCCGCGTCATAATTACGCCATTTGCACTGGCGGGCACAAATATGTGCTGGTGGGTGACATACACACCCAGTGGGTGATATACACACCCACACGTGGAACTCGTGCATTCCGATGGAAGTGGGGGCGAGCACAGCTCTGAGTCGCGTACCGCCATTCGGAGTCCCATTGCCGCGGTAGAAGGCGACCTACGATGGGAGTGGTGTCAAGATGTATGACGATGATTACGGCGCAACCGTTGTTGGGCTCCGTAAATAGAAACAAAGCTAAGGATGTGAATGATTAAGTTTAAAGGCTGTATTTTTTTAATACAAACTTTTGCATACGATTGGATGAAACAAACTTTATATCAAAATTGTACAGCTCGATGAGATTTTAAACTTTGCAGTTGACAATTTTTTCATTCGACATCGTTTAGTAGTCCAAAAATATGTTATAAGTTTAGAGAAGAAACATATTTGCCACGTCATCGATCCACAACTCTGAAACCGAGCGTTTCTGTTGGCCAAACTCTCCTTCCACCCTTCCCTCTCAACTAGCCAACCTTATCTCCTCCCTCTCTCTCTTCTCTCCCACCTCTCCTCTCTCTCCTGGCCCTATCTCCTCTCTCTCTTCTCTCCCACCTCTCTGGCGCGCCCCCGCGGAGGAGCCCCGGCGGCTAGCGCGGCCACCTCGGTCCGACGCTGGCGGCCACCCCAGCCCCGGCCGACCGGTTCTAGCTCCACGACGGCAACAAACGGCACAGCCCAAGCGAGGTCGGCCGGCGCGGGCGGCTCGACCCCGGTGCGGGTGGCCTCAACCTTGGCATCAAGGCCGGCCGGCGCGGGCGGCTCCACGTCCACAATTGCAGTAAAGTTTGGGGACCTTTTTGCAAAATTATCAAGACATATTCTAAGGACTGCGGGTTGATTAAAAAAGTTTGAGGAACTTTTTTGCAAAACAACCACGACGGTCGGAAGAAACAACCGATTAGGTAGAGATGTAACGTGGCTCCTTTTTTTAATGTCTATATATTGGCAACATAACTTATAAAATACTACATAAAAATCATGTCATTTAATTTCGCTAGCACGAAAAAAGGAGAAACATTGGTATCCACATCACTGCAAGTTGACTCGTTGACTTAGTATGTAGTAAAGATGCTTTTTGTCATTTTGTTTCCCAAAATAAAAAATCGTACTATTCCATCCTATATATGATTGAATATAACAGATATACGTCATAGGGTTTCTGTCACATCTCGGAGTAGTTGCCCCGATGACTTTTGACGACAACTTAATTTAGGCACCTGTGTCGATTTCCGTGTGCATGATTGGACTTGGTGCAGGGAACATGGTCTCATTACGCCATTGTTGGTAATTTTGGTGATTGAGTGACAACATAGTTATTAGGACTAATACTTTGTCTATCATGTATCTTATAGATTTTCTAGGTTCCAAGTATGCAAACTAAATCATGGCAAGATTCAAAATTATGGTATTCAAGTGATCCAAATGACGGTATTCTCCGTATCCAATTGGTAGTATTGAAATGACCAAGCCATGGTATATATCTAGGATTATTATATGGTATTCAAGTGTCCAAATTCCAGAGCATCCAAGTCATGGTATTTTTTTTTTGTGCAAATGGTGGTATTCAACTCAGAAAAATCAGTACTACCGGATGTTCCGATGGTCTACTGGAGCAAGCATCGAAGCAACCATCGGAGCAATTGGTACAACCCGCAGGCAACTATCTGAGTCAAGACCACCGGATGATTTGATGGTGGATATTTTAGTAGCGTCGGAGCAATTCTCAAAGAAAAAAAAACTTATAGCACCGGATGTTCCGATGCCTTGTGGATGTGACCATCGGACGAAGCATATTTTATTTTCAAAGTTCCAGGAGGTTTTGGCCAGAAGCTCTTTACCACCGGATGTTGAAGCATCAGACAATGTGTCGGATGAATTTGGGCAGGGGGTCCAACGGCTAGTTGCGTCAAGGGGCACCAGATGACTCGATGCCTATCAAAAGTGACAATCGGATCATCCAATGCTCCGTGTTTTTACTAGCCGTTGGAGCAATGACTCTTTGAGGTCCTTGGGCTATTTATACCCCCACCACTCGCTCATTTAGAGTTGCTGGAGTGTCTAGGAGTGCATTCAAGACCAAGACCTATCAAGAACACATCCACGCCACCAAAAGTGCAAAAGTGATAATTCAAGGATTAGCACATGCTTAGAGAGTGATTAGTGCTAGGATAGATGTAGAGAGAGTGAGTGCAAGGTGCGGCTACTTTGTGATTGGTTCAAGGAGTGAACCACCATTGTAAGTTTGGTGTGCCGGCGCCTTGGGGCCTCGGTGGCTCGCCGGCAAGTCTTCAACCCTCCGGTTTGGTGTGGAAGAGGAGACCCCTTCCTTCGTGGAGAAGCTCCGTAGTGGAGACGACGTCAAGGTGATCGGAAGAGAGGGAGTGGTGAGCCTTGCCTTCGCAGCAAGCTTCTCATCCGGCTTGGCGAGAGTCTTTGTGGCGAGCCTAAGATCTTGACCGGGAGAGACTTGGTGACAGGGAGCATGGTGGAGCTCCAACGTGGATTAGGGGTGGCATTTGCCTACCGATACCATGGGATAAAATTGTCGTGCCGAGTTTGCATCCTTCCTAACCCACTCCTTTACATTTCTGCATTTCCTATTTGCAACTTGTGTGCCTTTACTTCCATAGAGTAGTTCTTGCTAGGATAGGTTGCAAAACTCTTTATGGGTGGGAAGTTTCACTAGATCAACCATAGTTGCACAGCTAGATAGTATGATCTAGTTTATGTTTGATGCTTTGTAGTGGAAGCCATAGGTTAAGGTTTTAAATTTGCCTAATTCACCCCCTTCCCTTCTTAAGCTACGAGCACCGATTCCTTACACTTGGACGTCTACGAAGAGTCTGAATACTAGTCCTCAAGCTACATCAGTATGTATGGACATTAGTTAAACATGTATTAGCTGCAAACTGCAAGGGTTCACAAAGCTACTTATGCCGTACTCCCTTCGTGAGTTCGTCCCAAATTATTACTGGTTGTTATAGTTTTTCTGAATTCAAATTTTTACTATGCACTTAGATATATTATATGTTTAAATTCATAGTAAAATCTATAAGTTTAGTAAAGTCTAAACGATCCATAATTTGAAATGAAGGAAGTAGCATACTGATATTTTATATAGTAAAATAGTAAATTGATTTCTAACCGGACTCCGAAGACTAGCTCCTTGAGAGCTCCAACATTTTCAAACTATTAGGTCACTTAAGCTTTCGCAATTCATGTGGAATTATTCAACACTAGGCACTCTCGTCACGGTGCAATGACATATGTACAGGCATGACCGGTTCAGAATGTTAGAGTTTTGCGGGCCAAGACCCGGTTTGCAGCACCTTCTCTGTTGGAGTTGTTCCAAATTCACTCCAGGATAAATGCCGACCTTCCCGACCCTTTACACTCAGGGTCGGGCGAGGCGGAGGATCTCCCGACCCCGGGACTCGGGGCCGGGCGAGGCGGAGCGTCTTCCGACCCCTGGACTTTGGGGTCGGGCGAGTCGGAGCATCTCCCGACCCCAGGACTCGGGGTCGGGCGAATCGGAGATCGACCCTCAAGGGGTCAGGCGCATCCGACCCCAAGCTGGAGGTCGGACGAGGCGAAGTCCCAGGCACATCCGACTCCTGGACGAAGAGGACTCAAGGTCGGACAAGGAGGAGTTCCATCCTCACACGGGACCAAGAGTCCGTACCGCTCAATACCCCCTGTCTGGGGTGTCGGTACTATATATAGTTACACCCTGGCTAGGGTTTTGGCAACCGAGATAGAAGAGAAAAAGAGAGACAGAGAGAATCTCGTGTAAAGCCGCCGTAGGCGTGTAACCCCAAACTCTTGATATAGTGAGATTGTTGCCGGCTGGTGCCCGTGGTTTTTCCCCTTCACATTGAAGGGGTTTTCCACGTAAATCGTGTGTCTCCTTGCGGTTGGATTCTTTACTTCATATTCCATACGCCGTTCGTTCCTAACAAGTGGTACCAGAGCTTTGGTTGCTGTTTGGATTTCATGTCGTCGTCGATGAAGTTTGATCTACCGCTGCTGAACTACGACACGCGGTTCTCGCTATGGCAAGTCAAGATGAGGGGAATTCTGGCGCAAACTCACGATTATGATGAGGCGCTGGATAGCTTCGGGAAGAAGACGAAGACCGCGTGGACTCCAGAAGAGATCCGCAAGGATCAGAAGGCTCTCGCCTTAATACAGTTGCATCTTCATAATGATATTTTGCAGGAGTGTCTGAAAGAAAAAACTGCTGCAGAATTATGGCTGAAACTGGAATCGATCTGTATGTCCAAGGATCTAACCAGTAAGATGCAGATGAAGATGAAGCTATTTACCTTGAAGATGAAGGAGGAGGATTCAGTGATGAGCCACATCTCTGAGTTCAAGAAGATCGTCGCCGATCTAGTATCAATGGAGGTGAAGTATGAAGATGAGGACTTAGGTCTTTTACTGTTATGTTCTTTGCCAACTTCATATGCAAATTTTCGTGACACCATACTCTTGAGCCGTGATGAACTAACCTTAAAGGAAGTTTATGAGGCTCTCCAGTCAAGGGAGAAGATGAAAGGTATGGTGCAGAATGACAGGACGTCGTCCTCCAGGGGCGATGCTTTGCTTGTGAGAGGCAGAACTGATAACAGATCCTCCAATGATGATGGAAGGAAAAATTATGAAAGGAGAGGCCGTTCAAAGTCCAAGCCGCATGGTAATAAGAAATTCTGTGTTTATTGCAAACTAACAAATCATAATGTTGAGGATTGCAGAAAAGTACAGAATAAGGAGAAGAAGAAAACCAAGTCGGCTGGTAAGGCCTCTGTTGCTGCTGCCGTGTCTGATGAAAAATCTGGAGATAGTCTGGTGGTATTTGCCGGTTGTGTTGCTGGTCATGATGAGTGGATTCTTGATTCCGCATGTTCATTTCATATTTGCATTAACAGAAATTGGTTTAGCTCTTATAAGTCTATGCCGAAAGGAGATGTTGTGCGGATGGGAGATAATACCCCGTGTGATATTGAGGGGATTGGATCGGTTCAGATCAAGACTCATGATGGCATGACACGCACTCTGAAAAACGTCAGGTACATACTAGGGATGTCCAGAAATCTTATTTCATTGAGCACGCTTGATGCAAAAGGCTACAAATATTCTGGTTCGGATGGCGTACTGAAGGTATCAAAAGGTAATCTTGTCTGCTTAAAGGGTGATCTCAATTCTGCAAAGTTATATGTCCTTAGAGGGTGTACTTTAACTGGTTCTGATTCCGCTGTTGCTGCTGTTACTAATGAGGAACCTAGTAAGACTAACCTTTGGCATATGCGTCTGGGACATATGAGTCACCTTGGTATGACCGAATTGATGAGAAGAAACCTACTGGATGGCTGCACTTCGAGTAAAATGAAGTTTTGTGAGCACTGTGTTTTCGGGAAGCATAAAAGGGTACGTTTCAACACTTCTGTTCACACCACTAAAGGTACTCTTGATTATATCCATGCTGATTTGTGGGGACCTTCCCGTAAGCCCTCGCTTGGTGGTGCTCGTTACATGCTCACTATTATTGATGACTACTCTAGAAGAGTGTGGCCTTATTTTCTGAAACAGAAGGATGATACCTTTGCCGCCTTTAAGGACTGGAAGGTCATGATTGAAAGGCAAACTGAAAGGAAGGTGAAATTGCTTCGCACTGATAATGGTGGAGAATTTTGTTCACGCGAATTTAATGATTATTGCAGATCAGAAGGCATTGTAAGGCATCACACCATACCCCATACTCCACAACAGAATGGTGTGGCCGAACGCATGAACAGATCCATCATATCCAAGGCCCGTTGCATGCTGTCTAATGCCAGGATGAGCAAGCGTTTTTGGGCTGAAGCTGCTAATACTGCCTGTTACTTGATAAACAGGTCGCCTTCTATTCCACTAAATAAAAGAACTCCCATTGAGGTATGGTCTGGAACGCCTGCTGATTACTCACAGTTAAAAGTTTTTGGATGCACTGCATATGCTCATGTTGATAATGGTAAATTGGAGCCTAGAGCTGTTAAATGTCTTTTCCTTGGTTATGGTTCGGGTGTCAAAGGCTATAAATTGTGGAACCCGGAAACAGGAAAGACCTTTCTGAGCAGAAGTGTTATTTTCAATGAATCTGTGATGTTTACCGATAGCTTGCCCTCAGATCAAGTTCCAGACAAAGACCTGCAGCGTATGCGCCTGCAGGTGGAGCAAGCTCGTGATGATACAGATAGCCCCGACCCCTTGGTCTCGGGGTCGGATGCGCCAGACCCCTTGGCTCCGGGGTCGGTTGTTTCTGATGCGCCAGACCCTGTGGCTCCAGGGTCGGCCAATGCTCAAGCGCCAGACCCCTTGGCTCCGGGGTCGGAAGTTGCTGCGCCAGACCCCTTGGCTCCGGGGTCGGCTGTTGCTGATGCGCCAGACCCCTCAGTCTCGGGGTCGGCTGATGCTCATGATGATGTCCAGCAAACTCCAGAGGAGGATCTACCCATTGCTAAACGCAAGTCCAAAAGGACTGTTGTCCCTCCTAACCGTCTTATTGAAGAATGTAATTTGTCTTACCATGCTTTGAGTTGTGCTGAACAGGTGGAGAATGTTCATGAGCCAGCAACCTATAAAGAAGCTATTCATTGTGATGATACCGCAAACTGGATTTCGGCTATGCATGAGGAGATGCAATCTCTTGAGAAGAACAGTACATGGGAACTTGTACCTTTGCCTAAAAATAAGAAGGCCATCCGCTGCAAATGGATCTTCAAAAGAAAGGAGGGTTTATCTCCAAGTGAGCCTCCAAAGTATAAGGCAAGGTTAGTTGCTAAAGGCTACAGCCAAATTCCGGGTGTTGACTACAATGATGTGTTCTCTCCAGTGGTAAAACACAGTTCGATTCGCACTTTCCTTAGTGTTGTTGCTTCACATGATCTTGAGCTTGAGCAGTTAGATGTGAAGACTGCGTTTTTACATGGAGAGCTCGAGGAGGATATATACATGGACCAACCAGAAGGTTTCATAGTGCCTGGCAAGGAGAAATTTGTGTGCAAGTTGAAAAGATCCTTGTATGGTTTGAAACAGTCCCCTCGACAGTGGAACAAGAGGTTTGATTCATTTATGTTATCACACAGTTTTAAAAGATCAAAGTATGATAGCTGTGTTTATATCAAGCATGTTAATGGATCACCTATATACTTGCTGATATACGTTGATGATATGCTGATTGCGGCCAAGAGCAAGACTGAAATAAATAAGTTAAAGAAGCTATTGAGTAGCGGCTTTGATATGAAAGATCTTGGCAGTGCTAAGAAAATTCTTGGTATGGAAATTAGGAGAGACCGAAATTCTGGTTTGCTCTTTCTTAGTCAACAGAATTATATCAAGAAAGTCCTTCAGCGATTCAACATGCAAGATGCTAAGGCTGTAAGTACTCCTATTGCACCTCACTTCAAGTTGTCAACTGCTCAGTGTCCTAGTACAGATGCAGAGGTCAAAGACATGTCAAAAGTTCCTTATTCAAGTGCTGTTGGGTCTTTGATGTATGCCATGGTTTGCTCTCGCCCGGACTTGTCATATGCTATGAGCCTTGTTAGTAGATATATGTCTAATCCCGGCAAAGAACATTGGAGGGCAGTTCAGTGGATTTTCAGATACCTCAAAGGCACAGCAAATTCCTGTTTAAAGTTTGGAAGAACTGATGAGGGTCTTGTTGGCTATGTGGACTCAGATTATGCTGCTGATCTGGACAGGCGAAGATCACTCACAGGCTATGTGTTTACTGTTGGCAGTTGTGCTGTGAGTTGGAAAGCTACTTTACAGTCGGTTGTTGCTTTGTCTACTACTGAAGCAGAATATATGGCGATTTGTGAAGCGTGCAAAGAATTGATCTGGCTGAAAGGTTTGTACGCCGAGCTTAGTGGAGTTGAATCTTGCATAAGTTTGCACTGTGACAGCCAAAGTGCAATTTACCTCACTAAAGATCAAATGTTCCATGAGAGAACTAAGCACATTGATATCAAGTATCATTTTGTGCGTGATGTGATCGAAGAAGGTAAACTGAAGGTATGCAAAATTAGTACTCATGATAATCCTGCTGATATGATGACAAAGCCTGTTCCCGTTACTAAGTTTGAGCTGTGCTCGGGCTTAGTCGGTTTAATTGGATAGTCCAAGAGACTATTGTTGGCACCAGTAGTTTTCTTGTCTTTGTTCTATTCAGGATGAAGGGTTGATGATACAAGATGAATTTGTCTCAAGGTGGAGTTTGTTGGAGTTGTTCCAAATTCACTCCAGGATAAATGCCGACCTTCCCGACCCTTTACACTCAGGGTCGGGCGAGGCGGAGGATCTCCCGACCCCGGGACTCGGGGCCGGGCGAGGCGGAGCGTCTTCCGACCCCTGGACTTTGGGGTCGGGCGAGTCGGAGTATCTCCCGACCCCAGGACTCGGGGTCGGGCGAATCGGAGATCGACCCTCAAGGGGTCAGGCGCATCCGACCCCAAGCTGGAGGTCGGACGAGGCGAAGTCCCAGGCACATCCGACTCCTGGACGAAGAGGACTCAAGGTCGGACAAGGAGGAGTTCCATCCTCACACGGGACCAAGAGTCCGTACCGCTCAATACCCCCTGTCTGGGGTGTCGGTACTATATATAGTTACACCCTGGCTAGGGTTTTGGCAACCGAGATAGAAGAGAAAAAGAGAGACAGAGAGAATCTCGTGTAAAGCCGCCGTAGGCGTGTAACCCCAAACTCTTGATATAGTGAGATTGTTGCCGGCTGGTGCCCGTGGTTTTTCCCCTTCACATTGAAGGGGTTTTCCACGTAAATCGTGTGTCTCCTTGCGGTTTGATTCTTTACTTCATATTCCATACGCCGTTCGTTCCTAACATTCTCTGCCCGGGCTCGGATCTGCCACAAACTGAGAAAAAAAAAGTATGCACCCTCTGTTGTTCAACGCTAGCCTCTAGTTTTGAACGAAACACACGCGTGCAGAAGCTTTGACTTGACCTGGTAGTATGCAACCAAAATAGATACAATTTCTACGTGCTCTAAAGTCTAAAACACGGCCAGCTGTGAGCGAGGTCAAAGTTAAACTCCGCCTATACAACTGCGTGCGTACGTGTGCTCCCCAGCCTCCTCTTGGATTGGTTATAAGTAGAGCTCGATCATCAGCTCACAGCATAACTCCAAAGACCCATCAAGCACGAGATATCCAGTGCTTGATATCGACCGATCACTGAGATCTCAGTAACTAACTGAAAGAGATCAAGAAATCACCCAATAATCTTGATTGAGTGAATCAAGCTTAACTAGTTCGACACTTCGATCGGATTGAGAGCCAGCCCTTTTCAGCCACGGCCATGGCGTCGCCGTCTAACTCGCCTTCCCTCTCGGGCCAGCTCCTGCTGCAGGTGCCGTCGCCCCGCATGGGCCGCCTGGGTGGCACACACCAGCGCTCTCCGGTCTCCGTGGCAGTGGGAGGACCAGCGCGGCCTGGCCAGCCGCCGTCGCAAGGCAGCGGTGGCGGTGGAGTTCATGCGACACCAAGGGCGGTGCTCATGGCAGTGGGAGGACCAACGATGCCTTATCAGCTGCCTGCGGAAGGCACCGGTGGCGGCGGCGGGAAAGTTCATGCCGCACCGAATGCGGCGATCATGGCAGTGGGAGGACCGACGCCGCCTGGCCAACCGCCGGCGGAAGGCACTGGTGGCAGTGGCGGAAAAGTTCATGGCGCACCGTGGGCGGTGCTCATGACAGCGGGAGGACCAACGCTGTCTGATAAAATGCCTGCGGAAGGCACCGGCGGCGGCGGTGGAAAGATCCTTGCCGTTCCGGCTGCTGCACCTGCAACGAAATCCTATTGGAGCTGAGGAGTACAAGAAAAGTAGAAAACGAAGTAATGAGGAGCTAACCGTCTGCTGTTGCGCGTTGGCAACTTTTGATGATCTAAACTGTTGTTCGTTAATAGTAGTTTCTTAGGGCTCGTTTGGTCGTTTGGTAGGGCGGTGGCTGTGCTGAAATGACTATAGCTTATTGGTTCGAAAAACGTTTGGTAATCTTTTTTTCTCTCTTTTTTGTTTTCTTTTTTCTTTTTCCTTCCCATTCTTTTTCCTCTTTCTTTATTTCCCATCCTTTCTTTCTTATTATCCATTATACCCGGATCTCCCCTTTTTGACTAAAGTTTGTATTTCCCTTTATAACATGATTTCACATGCAACAAAAATAAATAAATAAAATTATAGATTAATCCACACTTCTTACCTCTTTTCCTTTTTTAATACATCTCTTTCTTCTAGTATTATCCGGTTCCGTTCTTTCTTTTTACGCAGCCTATTCTTTTCCGTTCCTTCCTTTTTTTTCTTTTTTCCTTCTACCCTTTTCTTCCTTCATCAGCTCTTATAGATGATGAGCTTATATAATGACATGTAGCATCTGTTGAATTGTGCATATATCAGCTCTTATGTTATTTCTTAAATATATTATATATTTCACTTGCATGTGGACCACATATACCTTGCTTTTGTAAAGCTAGCGCCAAAGCCACTGTGCATGCATGGATCGTGGCTAGGAATATTTCTCCTCGCATCACATTCAAATGGTGCAGTGTATAGAAACAAAGGTACAGAGATGGAGAAGGACTACTGCTCCCTCCGTCCTAAATTACTATTTATTTTAGCTTTTCTAGATATATATACTTTGCTATCCATCTATATATATATAT
This sequence comes from Setaria italica, assembly GCF_000263155.2. Taxonomy (NCBI): domain Eukaryota; kingdom Viridiplantae; phylum Streptophyta; class Magnoliopsida; order Poales; family Poaceae; genus Setaria; species Setaria italica. The sequence goes on along the minus strand of NC_028455.1, from coordinate 3,659,350 downwards.
GTCTAGGTATATAGCAAATGTATCTAGAAAAGACAAAACAAATAGTAATTTGGGACAGAGGGAGTAGACAACTAGTATGTCTTAAATGTACCAACTATAGCTTGCAATTTTTTTGTTATACACAAAAGAAATATTATCAAAGTTAGAGTAAGAAATCATATATTTTTTTCGTATGACCAAGCAGTCTAAAAACGGTGAATTTGTTCTGCTGGTGACCTAATAAGTCTGACATCTCTATGAGAGCTAGCACACTGCATGAATCGATCCCAGGAATCATTCTCTAGGCATCGCATCATGCTGCAGTGTGTAGAAATAGAAACACTGACGGCTCTCACCGTGACCCAATCAAAATATATATTACCTGGTAGGCAACTAGGCACAACTGGTGAGGCAGGCAGAACCATGACTTTGAACTACACAACTATTTGTGCGAGTGTGTCTTGGTCGTGAGAAATTTAAACGAATCTAGCAGCAGAAAAGTACTTCCAGCTAGTACTACTATACTATGGAGCTCGATCGGATGCTGACAGTGACTGGCTCAACGAACACGACATACCGTGATCGATTGTGATCGACATGACTGTCAGGAGCGAATCTCAATTCCCGTCGGTGACCCGATCAAAATCCAGCCTGTGATTTCGTCGTTTTGAGAACTGTGTGAGCTGAGACGCACACAGGCTTGACTTGACTTAGCACTACCATTTTCCTCAGTGTCTGAACGCTCGTGTGTCAGTATTCGAAGTCAAGCGCGACCTGTTCCGATCCTCTCGAGATAGTGTCTGAACGCTCGTGTGTCAGTATTCGAAGTCAAGCGCGACCTGTTCCGATCCTCTCGAGATCGTGACGCGACCGCAGCTCCCCGTAACGATGGCTGTAAATTGTTGGCCACTCACGCAATGTGTACTCACGCAATCTGGACACACGCACACACCAGTACTTTTGAACACTACGAGCTATCACCAGGAAACACACGTACACAACCACTTTGGAAGAAACACACAGAGCGTTTCCTTCTGGCAGTGCACACCAGCACTCATTACACCCTTTAAATAAACACACACGCACCACGTCTAGCCGCACGACTCAGCCAGGCACTTCGTGGCTTCTCCACTAACTGAACTCCCTACATGCAAGCCACATCTACTTGCATGCAGATCACCACTAACACATGCACACCACCGTTACCTAGTTGATCCATTCCTTCACATCACCTGCATGTTCTCTTGACTTGGCCGCTCCTCCAAGCCACCATGCACCCTGCATGCAGTCACTAACATACAGATGGTGACCTCTCTAATCAAACTAACTCACGGATGCCCATGACTAACTACAACTAACACAAACATATAAAAACAAGATTAAGCCTAACAATCACCCCCTAATCTTGTTGCTTTATTTTGCATGTCCTCGGGCCATCACAGCAGCGTGGGCTCATAGTCAGCATCTCCCATAGCGAGTTACGCCACACCCTTCAGCACTTTCTTCTCCACAGGACACTCATTAGCGAAGTGTCCGAACTCACCACAGTTGCGGCAGTCGATCTTGGACTTGTCGAACTTGCCGTGGTACTTCTTCTCAGCGGTCTTGTTGCCGTTGATGCTGGAGCAATTGTTTCTCATTTTCTCTTGAGCGACCTTGGCCTCCCACTCCGCACGCGTGAGCCGTGGCTCAGCACATGCGGCCAACAGCTGCTGCTCCACCTCCTTATCACGACGCCGCCCTTTTGAGAACTCCTCGAACGCCCTCAAGTGCCCAATCGTCTCCGTCACGGACATCTCCTCCACAACCCCCATTGCTCAATGGTGCTGATGAGGGGTTGGAACTTGTCGGGGACAGAATGCAGGAGCTTCTCGACGACCGTGATCTCCTCCACCTTCGTGCCGAGAGAGCGAATCTCGTTCACGATTGTGATGACCTTCAAAGCAAAATCGTTAATTTTCTCGGAATCGCCCATGTACATACCAGCAAGCTCCCTCTTGAGGGTTTGTACTAGAGCCTTCTTGATGTGCTCTTCACCGACATGCATCTCCTCAAGAGCTTTCCACGCCTTCTTCACCGTTTCCTCCTCAGAAATGGCCATCACCACAGCCTTCGGCACAGCTTGGACAATGGCGGCAAGAGCCATTTGGTCTATCTTCTCATCAACTGGACCTTTGCTCTCCACAGCCGCCCACACACCTTGTGCGCGCATGAAGATCTTCATCTTGACAGCCCACACACCGTAGTTGTTCTCCACGAGCATGGGGTAACATAGTGTCACCCCCGCCTCCTTCACTTGCCACCACTAGCTTGCTGGCGTCGTCGCCGTCACCCGCAACACCTTTGCCATGATGTCGGCCCCGGCAGTGTGTACGCTCCATCGCTGAACATCTCCTAGGCTCTGATACCACTTGTTGGCCTAGGCTCTAAATCACTCACGCAATCTGGACACACGCACACACCAGTACCTTTGAACACTATGAGCTATCACCAGGAAACACACGTACACAAGCACTTTGGAAGAAACACACAGAGTGTTTCCTTCTGGCACTGCACACCAGCACTCATTACACCCTTTAAATAAACACACATGCACAACGTCCAGCCGCACGACTCGGCCAGGCACTCTGTGGCTTCTCCAATAACTGAACTCCCTAAATGCAAGCCACATCTACCTGCATGCAGATCACCACTAACATACAGATGGTGACCTCTCTAATCAAACTAACTCACGGATGCCCATGACTAACTACAACTAACACAAACTCATAAACAACAAGATTAAGCCTAACATAAATAAGCGAGACATCAGCAGCTCATTTGCATCGATCCATCCGATCCCAGGCATCAGCTAGCAGCACAAGCAATAATCCATCATCCAAGCACAAGCACGCCATGGCAGCCATGACGGCGGCGTCTGCGCTTAGGTGCCTCCCGCTCCAACTCTGGTGATACGCCGCGTCCTCTCGCATCGTGGGCGCGCTCTACCACCCGTCGCCTTCTGCTCGCCGGCAGCCGAAAGCCGCCGCGGCCGCTCGCCGCATGAAGAAGCAGGAGGTCACCACGCCCACGACGGCGCCGCTGCTGTGCGACCACTGTGCTGCGGGAGGCGGGAGTGTCTGCGGCGGCGGAGCTAGGGGTGGCACGACGAGGTGCTCCTACTCCAAAGGGGACCCTGCCAAGAGGAAGCCGAAGGAAGGCAACTGTGGTGGGAGTGGGAAGCATAGCTAACACCAGTAGAGAAACGACTTTCCATCCAGAAACAAACATCTCGATCGTTTTTGAACCTAGAACTACTGAAGTATCTTTTGTCCCGAGTCAAATAACCACCACCGACAGCTACATCCGATGGGAGCTTTAGTCCCGGTTACTAATATCAATCGGGACTAAAGCTCTCCCTTTAGTCCTGTTTGTAACAGCTAGGATGGACGAGGGAATCTGGTGGGGCATTTAGTCCCGGTTGGAGAAACCAACCGGGACTAAATGATTAATCCCGGTTGGTAACACCAACGGGACTAAATGAGAGGTCTTTAGTCGTCCGGTTGGTTTTTCCAATCGGGACTAAACGCGCACCCTATAAAAATCCCCTTCTTGCTCCCTGAGCCCGAGCCACTCATCGGACTGAGAGCTTGGGCTCTTTCTCCTTGGCGAGCAAGCAAGTTTAGGGAGGTGCTGCCTAATTTTTTTTCTCATTTTCATGGGGATTTCACTCATCCAAAGTGTTGTAAATGTTAGATATTTTATCCTCCCTTCATTTATTGTTATTATACTTTGTTTTATACTTTAGAGATAGAGAAAAATGAGTTTTTTAGAATGAGGGAGAATGGAGAGGATTTTTTATTTATATATATTTTTGAGCTAGAATTTGATGGATAGATAGCTTGCTTGTTATATATGATTCATATTAGATAGAGAACTTGATCAATATTAGGTATGGGAAAAAATAGAGTAAATATGTTTTTAATATTTAGTTCTTGCAATAAAAGTAGGTAAATAAATAGTTTGCATGTTAAATTAGAGTGACATGAACCCACATGCCGGTCAAGTTAATGCTAGAATTGTGGAATAGGAAAACAAAGATACACTAAAGACTACATACACTCCATATTGGACTTCACGAAGTCAAGAATCCAAAAATAATGGTAGAACAGAGGAACTTCGAGTCCACAAACTCTGGCTGAATATCATAAAAGAATTTTGAAATTGTTTTCCAAATACTTTTTGAAGCTATATTCTCATAATATAAGTATGGTGGCACAGTAGCCTGTTCAGGCAGAGATTTGTTCTCTGACCTTGACCCATCGGCTTTTGGTTGGTTTGGCTTGCCAAAATAGGCCATGCTCAGTGAACAGGTCTTTTACCTAGACAAGCTATTGTGTGCCACCGTACTTCTATTATGAAAATGTGGCACTTGCTCCAAAAGACGTTTGGACAATTATTTCAAAATTCCCTTATGGTATTCAGCTAAAGTATGTAGACTCGAAGATCTTCTTTTCTACCATTATTTTCTGGTACTGGAGGAGCGGAGGTGACTCTCCATAGACTTCGAAAAAGATTGAGTTATGTGCAGAGATAGCTTGGAGGATGAACATTCTGCTCCATTCTACCATTGGTTTAGGATTCTTCGCTCCGTGAAGTTCATTATGGAGCATATGTAATCTTTAGTGTGTATATATTTTTATTGTCTTGTCAAGAATTCTAGCATTTTTGTTTTTGTTGACCTAAATGATATGAAGGTTGACTGGTGTAAGTTTCATGTGAATTATTTTTATCTTATGAAGGTTGATTGGTGTAAATTATCAGTAATTATATTTCTTTCATGTTTAGTGCAAGGATTAAATATTATAAACACATTTACTCTATTTTTCCCCAACCTAATATTGATCAAGTTCTTTATCTAATACGAAGCCCTATGTCCATTTTTCCGGTAATATGATGCAGATGGACTGACAATGAATGTACAATACGGACAGACGGACGGAGGAGTTCGTTGATGGGTTGCATTATTTTTCTCGAAGTGGCCAAAGCCAACCTGCCAGAAAAGGAATTTATATGTTGTCCATGCTTCCAATGCAGTAACAAGGACTATTCTTCCTAGCAAACTCTTCACAGTCTTACGGTTTCATGCCTAACTATTTGGTTTGGACAAGCATGGCTAAAGAGGAGTTATAATGGAAGACAGCGAAGAAGAGGAGGATGATATACATTCATATATAGTTCGGCGTATATGGATTAAACGAAGTTCAAAAAATAAAAAAAACATAACGTAAGATCTCCTAACATCTTTTTAGTTTTGCAAAAATCTAACCTACAATATAACAAAATCTTGGATCTGACGAGTATTTATCCACACCACGTAAAAAACCATACCAAATTACAGCATGGAAATGGACCCATAAATATAAGATATTAGAATTAGAGCCATGTATAAGCTAAGTAACACATATACAAGTGATGGCAGACCCAACTAGTAGGGGTATACGGTACATCTATCCCATACAAGTCATTTTCTTTAGTTCAAAACAGTTTATGTGTAAGCATGTATGAGAACAACAAGATTACTAAAGTGATCCAGTTCCCAAACTAATTTTTAGCTAACAAACATATAGACTGGTTTCTTAATTTGGAACATGTTTGATTTGATTAGATGACTTGATATTTTGTATGTGACTGAAAACAAGTCAAGTATAATTTTTAAATGCATATTGTCGCTCATGCTTTTTAAATGATATTGTGTAAGTGATGATCTTCAACTTTCTCATGTTTGCAAGAATATTCAAATTTATTTCACGTAGACTACCACATCGCCTCTTTTCAATGGTGATGGTAGTACTTTTCAACGTCGCCTCTGCATTGCTTAATTAGGGCAGTACGTTGCCAATGCAGACGTACGAGTAGGACATGCAATGTACGAAGCTCGAAGCAGTGCGCGGCAAACGTGCTGACGACTGAATCAACACACATACTAAGGGGGTGTTTGGTTCCTTTGCTTATTTTTAGCACGTGTCACATCGAATGTTTAGATACTAATTAGGAGTATTAAACGTAGGTTATTTACAAAACCCATTACATAAATGGAGGCTAAATGGCGAGACGAATATATTAAACCTAATTAATCCATCATTAGCAAATGTTTACTGTAGCAACACATTATCAAATCATGGACTAATTAGCCTTAATAGATTCGTCTCGCCGTTTAGCTTCCACTTATGTAATGGGTTTTGTAAATAGTCTACATTTAATACTTCTAATTAGTATCTAAACATTCGATATGATGGGTGCTAAAAATAAGCAGAGTAACCAAACCAGACCTTAAGTGACCCGATCAAAAGATTCTCCATGTGTCTGAACATACGAGGAGTATCTTCCAGTCAAGGCCGAACGCCCAGCTAGCAAGATTCCCTCCCCCGCGTGCTGCATGCTACGCTCTGCTCCCATCTAGTGGTGGCGCGCGCGCGGTTGTGCCCCAAGAGGCGGCCGGCGACGTGGCTTCGGTGGCCGAGCAGCTGCGGGCTGCAAGGAGAGGCGGCGGCGCTCCTCGTGGTGCGCCGCACCGGCAGCCGATGGGAGGTGGCAGCCGGAATCATAGCGCCGCGTGGGGGGCGAAGTCTCCTGGTGATCCGCCAGCACAGTGCCATGGCTGCGATAGCGGGGACCACCGTGTTATGCTTCCATCATCACTCCATGAATCTTGTGTTGAATACGTGCGTTTAAATCTACCAGATATAAACATGAGGCAAATTACGTAACCTAGTGCTACTGCTATGTAACCTAATTCTAGTTTTAAATAGATAGACGTAACCCGCAACATACTCATGTAAACGGTGTGTAAAAGCAGCATAAGCAAAGCAGACATAACCATATATAATATCATGTCACCCATGACTAGTAGGTATGAAACCTTCCTGCACATGATGTAACCCATAACTGTAATAGATCCAATCTATGGACTTACAGATCAGCGCTCCGTCCTCATGTAGACTCGAATGCAGGATTACTCGGTGCAATGCAGATCGTCGATGAGGCAGCGCAGAACGTAGTGGATCGATTCGAGCGGTTGCGCAGTTGCGTTGCCCGAAAACCTTATTGACGCCACTCATGCATGTTTCCCGACGGCAACGGCTCGGAGGTACCGCTCACCCTCCTCGGTGCACGCCAAGGAGAAGAGCCGGTGGGATCACTCATAATGACCGTTGTCAAAAGATTACACGCAAACGACAAAAGGTTAATTACACCAACTTGGCTGGACTACTCGTTGTGCAGCAAGTCACAAGTCACGCAAGTTATGCGAAAAGAATGCGAATACGTGCACACGTGCATTGTGCAACCCAAGTCCTATTCTCTCTTTTAATTACGTATTCAGAGAAGTAAGAGAGCTCTCCTAATTAAGTTGGTTTCCACCAACTCAAACTAGCAGTATGAGACTATTGAATGCCACTGCACTCTTGCTTCAGGATTTATTAAATGGGTCTCTCCATGGGCCATTTTTCCAACATGTTCCTAGTAATATATGATAATGTCAGGGGGATTAAGCAAACGATAGAATGGAGACTCGTGTGTGAAAACCACTGGACCAGATTAGAATCAGATTCCATGGTGTCGTGCGCTGGCATGACCGTATCTGGCGTTCAGATGTCACGTTGAAATGGTATGCTCGACGACGAGGCTTTTCTGTAGTACTGCTCTTGCAGCTGAGGCACTGGGTCCGAACTCACGTGTGAGTGACCCAACTGTAGGTGTAACCACTGCAGAGGATTTGTTTCCGTTCATAATTCTGTACCAAGCTTTGGTTTGATCTGTGAAAACTAGCTCATGCATGTCTTGTATTCCTGTCTGCTTCGGTCTCGTGCTAGTTAAACGACAGCTATTTTCCTTACTCTCACGGTACGGCAGACGGAGGAGACCGGCACACCAGTGACCAGATCAAAGTCAACCTGAATCTTGAATTGACCCGTTCGGAAAGGAAAAGAAAAGAAAAGACAAAATTTTGAATTGGCCTCGTACGGCCTGTGCCCATCGAGTTCTCCGTGTCTGAACACACGTGTGTACTAGCCATTAAAACTGGAAAGTCAAACGCCACCTGTCCGGCTGTCCCTCTCCCGCTGCATCGTCCTCTGCTCCCATCCATCCATTACAAATAGGCGCGCCATCGGCAGCTTCCTGCATCCATCTACCCATCCATCGACAGACCACCGAGAGCTCGGGCCTCTGCAAGCCATGGCGTCGTCTTCGTCCCCTTCGCTCTCCCTCCCGCTCCAGCTCCTGCGGTATGGGACGTCGTCCTCCCGCCTTGGTCTTCGCGCGCTCCACCGGCCTTCTCCGCCTTCCGTCCGCCTTCAGCAGCCGGCGACGAGAGGTCTGAGACCCGTCGCGGCGGCTTCGTACCACGACGAGGCAGCGGCAGGGCGCGGCGACGACGGCATCGCTGCCGCGAGCGGTTTGCTGCTGCGTCAGGTAGTGGACGACGCGGCTGCGACCGAGCTGCGGGCGGCGAGGGCAGGCCGTGGTCCTCAGCCTCCCAAGCGGCCGCCCAAGGAAGGAGGCGGCGGCGGTGGCGGGAAGATTCATCCCGCGCCGACGTTGGCGGCGAAGAGAGTGCCACGAGCCCCGGCGCCGCCCGGCCGTTTGCCGAAGGAAGGACGCGGCGGTCAAGGTGGAAGCATCCATTAAAGACAAGCGAAGCAACCACAATTTTAACGGACAGATTAGTAGCTACTAGCCTAATACCTCTATTGTTTCTTTTCTTTTGTATAAAAGCTGAATTAGATTGCAATAAGATTCCAAGGTTACGTGCACAGGCCGTAGTTACATGTATGCATGACATGAAATTCAGAGGTATTCGAATAGAGAATGGAAATAAAAAAAAGTACAGTAAATAATAATATAGGTGCTGCTACCTATGTGTATCTTTTTAGTCATGAGTTTTTTTTACATTAATACTGTTCCATACATTATTTACAGGAGTTATTCCTCGAATAGAGTAATTACAAGATTATAGGATGGCCGTTTGCTTGATGAACGACAATTGAGCTTTCATCCAAAGGACATATGAAAATTGACTCTTTGTTCACTAAACATACGAAAATTGAGTGTTCATCCGATGGACGGATAAAGATACAGTACTTGTCCATTGGGGGCGGAGGGGGGGAGCCTTCAATTTTTATCCCCACATTGGACGAAAACATGCTCGACCAACAGATGGAAACAATGTTTTCATCCACCTATTAAGCAAAAGCTTAGTTAATGATATTCCATATGCAAGTTATAAATCTATTCTCCGAATTTGGGTAATAACAGGTATAGTACCGACTTGCATAGGGCGGACGAAGTTAAAATTTAGTGTTAATCGATGTGACTGACGAAAAGTAAAAAAAATCATTCAGCCTTCAACATGCTTGATTTTTGTGTAGAAACTCAAACATTATGTATCTGCTACAATCTTGTCTTGTGCTGGCTGAACTTGTGTTTCATCATTAACACAACACTCTTGTACTTCATCATATTTTGTACCACAATGCATGAGTACGGATGCAACCTAAGAAAGGGTTGTTCGTAGACTGCAGTATCAGACCTCTTGGGTTCTGTAGCATGCAATGTTGAAGTCATTGCTTGAAGCCTTGAGCACAAATATGTTTCTAGTATGTTAAAATTGGGGAATTTTCATTCCAAACTATAGATTATTCACTACTACAAAATAAGGTACTTTTGTTGAACTAGAGAGGATCGGTGGAAACTATAGGGTCTCCAATTTGCCACCAATGCAAACACACATTTACATAATAGTTGACATAGTATAACACTTGTGTGATACTCAGTCCATGCATACGTAATAGTTCTTGTAGTATAAGACCCAATATTAAGTCCATGCACTATACTTGACAATTCCATGAGATAGTGGGCATAGTTTATATCTCTAATTTTTTATCCTAGCATGTCATTTTACATAGACTAGCACATGAATTAACGCACTCTCAATACACAAGTAGACAAACTTCATATGTTTCTCTCTCTAATATCTATATATACACAAATAAGCAAGAGCTCATTACTACTAGTGTGCCAGTGATGTAGTGTTGTCCTGTAAGACTTCAGACATGTAGCTATTTACTTTTACAATAGAGGAAAAACCTTGCATAAGCAGGATGTGGTGCTAGTCTGCTAGATGGAGATAATTAAGGCCAAATAGTTAGTTATTATGTGTCTCAGGGGAGAAAATGTAATTTTAATTTACACCTCCTTAACAACAAAGCGAATGGTGACAAAGATATTTATCTGTTGATTTACAATTTTGTGCATTATCCGATGATCTTATCCATTCACGTGCTTCATCCAAATCCAAGCCAGGTTTGTATTACACCGTCACTGTGACGTTTGCGTCAATTAAGATTTTTTCCAACATTTTTTTTAATTCTATATTTCTTTCACCCATTCTTTTTTTGCAAAACAATGAATAGTTGTTTTTTAATTCCATCAAAATGAAATGTAGATTTCTATATTTCTAGGTTCCTACATTACTAATTCTTATTATCATTTGGTTACGGCTTGATGGTTAATATTTGGAAGAGATTTGCTTATTTTATATGAGTATATGCAGAGGAGATTTGCTTATTTTATATGAATATGTGTTACACATTGTTTTGCAGTGTGTTATCTATTACCGTCAGAGAAATTGTATCACCTTTGTGTGGGTGCATCCAATAGGTACTAGTTGACATACAAGAGTGTCATGTTCGTGTAGTGCGCCTGTCAGCTCCTGCCCCGTACGTCCATGGATCGATCATTTGGACTAGCAGGGCTACTACAACCATCTCCTTCATGGTGTGTAAGTACAACTGATAGATCATGATCTATCATGATCTTGCTAGGCTTTATTCTAGTTCTTTCGAATCGATCTGATCTACCAACGCAAGGTGTGTGTTCTTTTTTTCTTTCAAAAACCTAATGCAAATCTTTGTCATGCAGGGCATATCAAAAGCACCGCACCTTTTTCAAGAAAATGAAAGCTAGCTTTTCCCAACAAAGATATATACTCCAAGGGAGTTAAAATTGCCATGAGAAAAAAAATCAAAAAATTTTCTAGAAAGTGTTTTCTGGAGTTTCGTTTTCTGGAAAATTAAGTTGCACGAATATATTTTCAGAAAATTAACCGAAGAACTTTACTTTTGTATTTGTTCTGTGGATGATATATGTATAGACTTATGTCTTTTTGTACCTCAACAGCTAGTTTAATTTGTTCAGAACAAAAAAAAAGAATCCTTGGGAGAAATATATGAAGGGAGTAATTATTGGTTTCATCATCATGTTCATGTTCATGATATGGATTTCAGAATTATTGTTAATGCTAGCTAACTATAACATCCCCAAATACAATCTTCAATTTTATTTAAATATTTAATTGTTTCGTTTATCATATACATAAATAGTTGGATTACACAAAAATTATACCAAACAATCATAAAACATATGTTATATATATTTTTGAACTGGGCATTTTAGTTATCAAAGTGATTTATTACTTGTCATGAAGTATAATAATGCTTGTGTGCTTAAAGAGAGGTTGAAATGTACAATGTAATATATTTTCATGACACGTGTAGTAGTAAAATCAATTAATGCATCGGTTTCACTTTTTACTACAACTAGTCCTAAAGCAAAAGATCATATAGGAATAGTCATTCATGTGTTAAGGAAATATCATATGTAGAACAATTTTGTCTCTCAAAATTTTACTCTTGTAAGCAAGTTAAATTAGGATGTAATACGTGAGTGATCTTCTTGTGTCTATTTTTCTTGCTCACTTTACAACAACGACATCAATCAGGATGGAACTTTACTAAGATAATGGTAGCTTTCGCTCTTGATTTGGTTTATGCCCTATTCATAGGGATACGAGGGCCAGTTGGTTGTTGGCCAGGTAGTTGAACCTTCAACTACAAAATATCTAATGCTAATGGCCAGACCGGCCAAGCAAATAGTGTCAAAACACACTTGTAATTAATTTAAGTCTCTTAGTAAATTCGTATATCTATTGCTAGACGTTCATGTTTTTTTACAGACATCCATAGTGATACGAAAATAAAAATGCTTCACCTTTGATCTACATATCCCTCTAGAAAAAAATATTAGAAATACTGTTAAAAATTCAAAATGAACTATATGGGAATATTGCATAAGGAATTCTCAACGCAAAACATGCAATAAGTATTTTTAAGGAATAATGTAATTAATTGACATGTGTAAGAGCATATATCAATCTTTAGTTTTGAACCACCACACCAGCATGCATGGGTACAGACTGACCGGACCCATGTGAATGCGATAGAGCAGACTTGAGACGAACGGGCGTACGGCCACAACGCTGACCGGATCAAAACATTTTGTAAGCCGCTAATCCCAGTGACTCAGTCCACGACTACAGCCAGTACGTAGTTTTGAAGTGGTAGCAAACGCGTAAGCTTTGACTTGGACGACTTTTCATACAACTGGCCCTCGTGCTCCGTGCTCTACTTCCCATGCTCTGAGTATAAACCAGAGCTCGACCACGACCTGCAGGCATCCAACGAGGCATCCATCGGCTGATGCATCGGTGCAAGGAATTCATCATCAGATACGAAGCGAGACCAGCGCAAGTGATCGAACACGACCAAGAGATCGTTTCGGTCACCGATCGAGAGCTTGAGCCATCTACTAGCTATAGCTCGACGACCGATCCGAGACCGAGCAAAGCCACACGGAAGTCATGTCGTCGCCGTCGTCTGCGCCAACTAGCCCGCTCCCGCGGCAGCTTCCGCGGAATGTGCCGTCCAGCCTCGGCGTCGCGCTCTACCGCCCTGCTGCGCCTCCAGCCATAAGTCTGGCGAGTGTGCCGCGAGGAGTGGATGCGCATGCGACGGCGGCGGGCCCAGCAGCTGCGGACGGCGAGGAGAGGCGGCGCTCCTCCTCCGAAAGGGGGGCCCGGCGAGCCCAAGCAAGGCGGCGGCGGGAAAGTCCACGCTGCGCCGTTGGCCGCGACGGCGCGAGTGGTGATGCGAGGAGCCTCCCCTCCTAGTTCCCCGGCAGAAGGTAGTGGCGGCAAGGTTCATGCCGCGCCGGTGATGGCCGTGGCGCACGTGGTGGTGCGAGGACCCGCCTCGCGTGGGTCCCCGGCAGAAGGCGCCGGCGGCCGTGGTGGAAGCGTCCATGCTGCTGCTTCTTGATTACTGATCTCGAGTCGGTGCTAGTGGCAGTGAAGAAAGGATTCATATTGATGGCGCTAACTAAAATAACCAACATAACTATGTGATTAGATGACTTGCTGATACTACCATTGATTTTTCTTCATTTTTTTTACTGAAGCTGGATTTGTTTAAATGACTAGGAAGTCCAGATGAAATTGTCTGAATTTCACTCGCGACAGAGAATCGAACCCCAAAAAAAAAAATCAGTAACAGTGTAACACCTGTGGAGTACAGAGCCTATGCATCCTGTCTGTGACTCTGTGTCCCTCTAGTGTCTAGTGCGAGCTGAAATCTAGCGTTCCCACGCAAGTAATCCGCGAATGGTGTTCTCTTGATGACTTTAGCAAATAAGAGATCAAGAATAAGGTTGCAAAACTTGCAACATGGAGAAAGCTAGCTAAGGTTGACGACATGACTGTTTATTTACATGTAGAAAACATTGCCTCGTTATATGAACAAATAAAGAGGTAATCTGTCCTTAATTGATGGAGGTACTATGCTAGCTAGTATCGGAGTTGAGGGTAGAGATTCAAAGACTTTAAGAGCAAAATGGATTTTCTTTTAAAAAAACACTTAATTTTATTTATGTGTTTATTTACATAAATTGATCTCGTAGCCCAACACCCCAGCCCAGCCAAATTGCAGTGACCGACCATCTTCGGCCCAAAATAGCATCATCATTAGAGATAGCATCACTATCTCCAACGTCGTCACTTGTCTCCTCCCTCCCTAACACGTCCCCTGTGAGACCGTGACGCGAGGGCCATCGATTAGATCTCGACGACGTCTTCGTCCTAATAATAACCTGCCTCCTCCCGCGGCGCCGGCGTCGGGCTAGTCACCTCCCGCGTGTTCCCTTCGTCCGAGGCTTCGTTTACATGATGATGGACTCAGTCGCCGTTCCCACTGTAGATTCCAGTACTTGACCGCACAAATCAGTAAAAACCAGTGGTGGACTCGTTGGAGCTGCACGTCACTGTCCTCCGTCGTCGTCTTCGTCCCATGATCCCATCAATGAGCTCACCAAACCTTCTTCCCGGCCGTCCATTGCCGTGTCCATCATAAATATTCGTGCCCTGCAACTGGACCTGCTGCAACAACTCCACTGGCTGCGTCGCTCGCCCAGACTGGTAGACGCAGCCATAAGCGGAGCAAGCGCAGCCATGGCCGCCGCGGCGGCGCCCTCCTTGCTCCGCCTGTCACGCCAGCTCCTGCCGCTGCGCTTGGCTCTCGCGCCGTCCAGGCCGCCGCCCGCGGCTCGCCGGCGCTGCTGCTTCTCGGTCCCGCAGCTGCAGCAACCGCACCACCGCTGGGCGACCGCTGCTCCGGTCAGGACCAGCCCCAGCTGCGAGCAGTACTCGCCAGAACATCCACCCACCAATCATGGTGCTGCTGCTCCCAGCGAGGGAGAGGCGGCGGCGGGCGGCGACAAGGAGGCCGCCGCCGCGGGCGCGCAGGACGACAGGGAGGGCGCGGCTACGCCGGCTGCTCAGAAGAAACCGCGGGCGGCTGCGGCGGGAGGAAGAAGGCCATCACCGTCCTCCACTCCCAAGAACTGCTCCGGAGGCGCCATGCCGAGGCAAGGCAACCGCGCGGCTCCGGTGAAGCCCAAGGGGAATAATAAGAGAGGGCGAGGAGGGCCCGCGCCGCCCGGCGGCCCTCCGAAGGAAGGCCGCGGTGGTGGGGGAGGAATCATCCACGCTGCTCCTCCCTCCTCTTCGCCGCCGGCATCGTCGTCATAGCTTGTTAGTATTAATCTTGACTTGTGTAGTTAGCATGTATGTCATGCAGGTCTGTTAGCTAGTTGTTGTGTTAGTTCATGAATGTGCGTGTGTGAGTGCACAGGTTAGCAATACGGCCAAGTCTTCAGGGACGAGCGTTTGTGGTGCTCGTGCTGTTGCCGCGTGTGGCGTCATGGCCGGGTCTTCAGGATCGTCTGGTGGCTGCATGCAAGGAGATCATGCTGAGTTTGTTGCTCGAGCGTGTGGACCAGGTTAGCTGCATGCAAGCGTGTGGTGCTGGAGATTGACGTGGGTGCGTTCCTGCAGGCTCCTGATGTATCCATTCCATGCTATATAAGTACGTTGTACTTCTTTTGGGTGAAAAATAGAGGAAATAAAGGGCGTTCGTCGCCACAAGTGTTTGTGCGCACCACTGTGTTTTCTTCCTGCGCCTGTTCCTCGCGTGAGTTGAGAGCAGAGCAGAGCTCGGGTTTTTCCCAACATAGCTTAGGGCGATGAAGCAATTCAACCAGAGCATCATCCAAGAACACATCAAAGTACAAGATCATCTACTTAGCTACTGGGTGGTAGATTAGATCTCGAACCGCTTGTACATGTTCTGTTTGGATTTGATGAGACCAGGTCCAGGTTCCAAGTCCAAGATGTGCTTGTACAGAAAGTTCATGGGAGTAGGTATAGAAGTTGTTCGATGTGTTTAGGTACTGTTACGTCAAAATGTTCTAGTAGTAAATTTCACTAGCGAGAAATGTGATTTCACCAAATGTTTTCTGCAGGTACATGTATATTTTGGTAGCATGTTTAGAAAGTGATTTCACCAAATGTCTACCTTGATTATACTTGAGCAGTCAGCATGTAGTTGAGCCAATGATCAAGTGGCCAACTAATCCACGTGAACGTTTCCTCATACGAGTCATCACTCGTCACAATAATAAACTCAAATGTCTGACTTGCACCTATATATCATTATGAAACATCACACAGGAATACGTTGACTTTGCTGAATTATGAAATATAATCTCACCCTCATCAAATCTGTAATCATCATCTACAAAGATAATGCAAGTTGTTTAGCTTAGAAGAAAGCATTTTACTATAGCAATATCACTAGCTAATAAGCAGATTGCCAAAAAAAAGTGCCTTTTTATCCTCTTGAATTACAATAGATCGGGGAAATACTAAATATCTTGCAAACTAAATCTTGCAATAAGCTTGCCAATTAATCTACTCAGTGAGTCCTTACTAGCCACATCATTATAAAAGTTTGTTCATGGAATTGGTATTTGATAACATCAAGTTTTGCAAGGCTCGTGGAGAGAGATCTCTAATTTAGCATGCCCGTCTTAGCATCGTAGTATTGTACTCTTTTCCTGTCTATGAGATATCAATAAGGTTATTCAATAAATTTTTTATTAGAAAATATCAATACAAGAATATATGTGATACATCACATCTCCAACTTTTTGCTACCAGAATTTTAGCTGGATATATTATATCATATCTTTTCGTACTCGGATGCTGGATGCACCATTGGATGTTTTAGCATTTCGGCACGGCCAGCATGGTGTTCGCTGCCACTGAGCTAATGGTAGAAAGAGCTACCAAACACACACCTTTCTACAAATTTTTTTTTGGGCGGGATCATATTCGATTATTCAAGCAGGAATATGATCCTTTGTACAGCTTTGCACTGACTGACCTGTCCCCGGTCAGTCAATGAGAAAGAAAAAAAATTGTCGATCGTCTCATCTCATCAATGAGCTCACCAAACGCTCTGCCTATCCTGCCGCTCCCCGCTCCCGCATAAATATTCTTGCGCTCGCAGCTGGAGTCTGCAACTGCACCGGCCGCTGCCTCCCTCGCTCGCTCGCTGGCCAGGCTCGGCGGCTGCAGCCTCCGCTCCACTCAGCAGGCACCTAGCGAGCGCGGCGCAGCCATGGCCGCCGCCGCGGCCTCCTCGGCGCGCACCCTCTTCCTCCTGCTGCGGCCGCGCCAGCAGCTTCTGCAGATGCGCTTCGCCGCCGCCCCGGCCCGGCTGCCGGAACGCCGCTACTGCTTCTTGCTCCTGCAGCAGCAGCCGCACCGCAGTTGGGCTGCCATCGGCGCTGCTACCTCCCGTGGCGGCTCTAGCTGCGAGGTGGGGTACCCGCAACAGCAGGCGCCTGCCGTCAGGCCGGAGGGTGCTCCTGCTCCTCCTCGCGAGGAGGGAGAGGCGGCGGCGGCGGCCTGCGGCTGCGGGAAGGCCATGGGCGCGCGGGACGATGACGACGACGACAACTACAAGGGCGCGGCGCCGCCGGCTCCTCCGGAAGCGCTGCGGGCGGCGGGAAGAAGGAGGCCGTCGTCCTCCACTCCTCCCAAGCGCCGCCCCGGCGCGACACAGAGGCAGGTCGGCGGCGCGGCTCCGGCGAAGCGTAAGGGGAAGGGAGGGCCCGCGCCGCCGGGCGGCGGCCCCAAGGAAGGCCCCGGCGGCCGAGGAGGGGTACACCACTAGCTAGCGCGATGGAGGAACGAGTGGACTGAAGAAAGATATCAACCAAAGTAAAAGGATCAAGTAGCTAGCTAGTAAACTTGTACATTTTCTGTTTGGATTGTTAGATGAGATGAGATTCCAAGATGTTCATCGGAGTGGAGCAGGTATAGGAGTCGTTCGATCGTCAAATTAAAATGTTCTAGTAAATTTCACAATCTGCAAGTTGGTTTCACCGAATGCTGATCCAGCAATGGCATGTCTGCAACTGATGGATGAGTAGTTGGTAGTAGCGTTATACTACTATTGCCGATGATGGCCAGAAAGAGATCTACTTTAAATACTGGTAGTATTGCCAGGGGATTCGTAAGCAAGCAGAGAGGACAAACAGGTAGGGCTCATGGCGTCTGGTGAGGCACCAGCTGCTAGCTGGTGAGCTGAGAGAATCCCACTGCTACTGGAGAGTGGATAGCCATGGCTGTGTACATGGAGTGGGTGGGGATTGAATACGGGCATTGAATATACTCCTCTGATGATCTGCGCATGGCGCGTGCCTCCTGATGCTGACTGCCCTGTGCCTTGTCCTCTTCAGTTATTGATGATCGATCGATCGATCGATCGACGAGAGATGATGATGATGAGAGCGAGGACGAGGACGGTAGTGGTTCAGGCTGTAGCGTTTGTCTGCATCGCCTTGGGGTTTTCGCGCATCGTGACGCTGCAGGAATTCAATCCCGTGTCCCTGTGATCTCTCTCGCCAGTCGCCACGGCATATGCAGTCTTGCACGGGCTCCTGTAAGTGTGTTACTGTATTCTACGACGCAGAAAAAATCTTTACTATAGCAATGTCACTAACTAATAAGCAGATTGCCAAAAAAAATCTTTTTCTCCTCTTGAATTACAATAAATCGGGGAATACTAAATATCTTGCAATAACTTGCCAATTAATCTACTCACTAAGTCCTTATTAGCCACTATATTCTAAAAAATGTGTTCATGGAATTGGTATACACAATAATATTAAGTTTTGCAAGGTTCATGGAGAGATCTCCCTAAATTCTAACATGTACGTACGTCTTAGAATCATATGTCACAGAAGATTTTTCAGTAAGGTTTTTAATTAAAAAAATGTCAATACAAGAATAGTAACTATGTCACATCTCCAAGTCTCCAACTCTCTTCCACCGGGGTTTTGAGTATCTTTTATTTATCCTGAAGAGTTTCTAAGAATGTCTCAAGGACATACCACCTGCTACAGCGTTGTCATCAATGATCTCACCAAAACCTTAGCATGCATCAATCCATCGATCCTCATCTTCTGCGCCTTCGTTGTTGGCACATTGATAATTCTGCACTACGGCAGCTGCATGTGCACAAATATGGCAAGTGCAGAGGTGCTATATATATGCAAAAATATTATGAATTTCACCGCAAATTAGTTCCTTTTTCCCAAAAAAAGATTTGGAAACTGATTATATAACCAAACTTTCAGCAAGTGTGGGTTCATGGAAGAAAATTCTCTGCGGCAGTGCCGCACAGATTCTGGCGTGCGACACCACCCAGGATGTTGACGTGTGACCTGCTGCCCCCAATCGCGTCATCCCGCCATCGAGCCGACTCCCACCTGCTGTTCCACGAGAACATGGAAACAATTAGCTAGATAACCAGTACACAGAAATGTGTGTGTGTGTTACGCTTGGCAAATATTGACTGAGCTTTAGCAAATTCTTTCTGGATGTATGTATAGAGGTTCTCAAGGAACATAGGGGGACAATAATTCCGCGGGAATATCGGCTTTCTCTCGGGTTTGTAGGAACAATTAAAAGGAGCGTTGGACCGAAAGCTACGACCTCTCTCTAGTAGAGACAGATAGCTGGATGGATGGGTACTCATGTTTGCTTGTGTACTGAAAGTAATCTAATGTGTGTTTGGTATGCTTGTAGAGCTTGGCCCCTGTGTCAATTAGCAGGGCATCTTTCTTTGTTGTCACTCCATGAATGCATTTTACTATAGCAATATCACTAGCTAATAAGCAGATTGCCAAAGAAGTGCCTTTTTATCCTCTTGAATTACAATAGATCGGGGAAATACTAAATATCTTGCAAACTAAATCTTGCAATAAGCTTGCCAATTAATCTTCTCAGTAAGTCCTTACTAGCCACATTATTATAAAAGTTTGTTCATGGAATTGGTATTTGATAACATCAAGTTTTGCAAGGCTCGTGGAGAGAGATCTCTAATTTAGCATGCCCGTTTTAGCATCATACTCTTTTCCTATCTATGAGATATCGATAAGGCCCCATTTGGATCCTTGGAATTGAATTCTATTTTAATAATCATAATTTAGACACAAATTAATTAAGCTAATATAATTGTATGTGGAATATATTTGTATATTATTATTGGCCATATGGGAGAGATACTTATATGCTGCAATTCTGCTATTGGGGAGCGGAGTCGAAGAGCGTGCTATAAGTTGCATATTAGAAATATAGCATGAGGATCTATAGAATCAATTTCCATCTTCCACCCCATGAATTTAAGATAAGCTTATATCTAAACTTTGAAAAGTTGTGGAATGTCACATTCCAAGATAAATTAGCCTACTTCGTTAAGTAGATTCCAATTCCTTCAAAACGAAGGGATGCAAATGGGGCCTAAGATTATTCAATAAATTTTTTATTATAAAATATCAATACAAGAACACTTGTGATATGTCACATCTACAACTCTTTGCCACCGGGGTTTTGAGATATATTATATATCATATCTTTTATTTATCCTGAAGAGTTTCTAAGAATGTCTCAAGGACATACCAGCTGCTGCAGCGTTGTCATCAATGATCTCACCAAAACCTTAGCATCCATCCATCGATCCTCATCTTCTGCGCCTTCGTTGGCCATTGATAATTCTGCACTACGGCAGCTGCATGTGCACAAATACGTCAAGTGCAGAGGTGCTATATATGCAAAAATGTTATGAATTTCACCGCAAATTAGTTCCTTTTTCCCCCAAAAAAAAGATTTGGAAACTGATTATATAACCAACCTTTCAGCAAGTGCGGGTTCGGCATATCTGCCGCAACTGATCAATGAGCTCACCTTGACGCACAGCTTCAATTGTATCTCCTATTTGCGTACACGGATGCTGGATGCACCATGCATGTTTCAGCATTTTTGCACGGCCAGCACAGTGATCGCTACATCGAAGCTAATGGTAGAAAGAGCTACCACTCACACCTTTTCTACACATTTTCTTTTTGGGTGTGGGATCATATTCGATTCCTCAGCAAGCAGAGAGGAGAAATTAGACAGCAGATAGGGCACCCATGGTGTCATATCAGGCAGGTGATGAACGAAGCAGATGGGTACTGTATTCTACAACGCAGAAAGAAAAAAATATTTCGACAAAAATACCAGTCCATCTGTTTCAAATGGTGATGCATACAAACATCTATAAACCTATAAAAACTAAAACGACCTACAATTTAGGATGGAGGGAGTAGGTGATTTTGTCTATTTATTAGTTAGGTGTTTGCCTTCTCTAATGGAATCCTAAATATTTATTAGTTAGGTGTTTGCCTTCTATACGTAAAAGTTGTTGATCAAGATAACAAAAATATTGTGCATACACTTACTGGAAAAACACTCATCCATGTCGATCATTTAAAATCGGCATGAGTAATCCTTTATCTAATCCTTTATCTGTGTCTGCACTCAATAAGACCAAACTATGTTAAAGAAATACATCATAATCTTTTTTGGTGGATATGTTCATTGGTCAGGACCACCTAATAATAGTTTAACTCTTCATGTATGAAAAGTGCATGACAAAATCACCAGAACTTCATTATATATTTTAGAAATCCATATCATCGCACAAAAACTGAGCTTAAACTCTATGTAGAGAAACCAAAAGAAAAATTGGGGACAGGGTGAATTTACTAGTCCGAAAAACTTGGGAAGTATGAAATTTGATAAAGTTAGTCTTCAGAAGTAAAACTTACTTTTTATATGAATATAAGAATATTTCTGTGGGGATCTTTAATTCATTTCTTCGTAGGTTCATATATGTTATATGTTTTATATTTTAAATACTTTACCCTTATATCTAGATAATATTAAAGTTGATGATTTGCAAAAAAGTCCCTTAGCTTTTTCGTAATGGCTGCTGAGCGTGAGGGCGGGGATGGAGCAGCAGTCGAGCGCCTGGCGGAGCAGCGCGGCCGGTGCCGGTCCCAAGGGGTGGTCTTGGTGGATCGGGGTGCCGCAGCTTCCGACGAGGGAGGAATGGCGGCTTTCCCGACGGTGGTGCGGCGCGTCGCATCGCCGTCACCCTTTGCTGGAACCTGAAGCTAATCCCAGCGGGGGAGGCGTCACAGGCATAGCATAGTGGTGGAGGAGCTCCCCCATGACGTGCAGCAGATCTTGCATGGTCATAGTGATGTATGCCACCACCCACCAGTGTGGATTCGCTCGTATGCCCAGCAATAGTCCTCAACCAGAGGCACGCTAGCTGATGTCGTCTTCATCAACAACACTCACCGCCACTTGCCAGAAGGGCTACCGCTTCGGCCTTAGCAAGAAGTTCCACTGCCAAGTGCTGCATCACTAGGAGGGCAATCCACAATTGGGAACCATATGCGTAGGATGATGAGGAAAAATCCACTGGAGCATGTCGCTGCTGATCTGCACGGGTACTTTTTAAGTCACTAGAATTAATGATAAGCTTCTTGCTCCACTTATTTTGTAATATGATTGAGGAGCTTATCGTGAGTCACTCAGATACTGTGGTACTTCTTGGGGGCACACTTCATGGTCACTCAGGTGCAGTGTCTTCTCTTCTACAATTTGTGTTCGTCTTAGTACAATGCCCTCTTTCGGATGCCTAACAATAATCATGATTTTTTGTTACGAAGAAATTTAGCCCAACTGATGGACAATCAAATCTTAAATATGATTTATCCTTATAGTTTGAAATTTTCATCTACAGGATTGTAGGTTGACAGGTATGCCTTTACTATCTGAATCTGAAAATTAATTTGTAGGTAGAATATTTGGTCATCATTGACTATATTATGAGGAGCAAATTGTAGAAGGATACTTGCATTGGTTGATTGCTCATGTTTCTTGGAGCAACTAGGCCATGATGTTAGGCCGTCAGATTATATACACTCAGGCATGAATTGTTGAGTATATTATAATCAAGGACAGAGTATTTATTTTAGCCTTGCAGTTTTTTCTTTTTATAGACTGAAAGTTTTGTGGACAATCTCTTATGTTCATATAACTTGCATATTCATAAAAGCTAAGACATGAGTTGCATTAGTACTGAATCTTACCAGAAGTTTTAATTCATGTTTGAACTAGATGTAGGACATATTATATATGTATAAAAATTGAGATTCCACCATTCAAATAGGCCATGTAGAATTCAAATGAGTTGTCTGTTTATTATTATCAGAAATATATACAAATATTATGAAACATCTTAAACCAGATTAGGTAGTGAAGGAAGCGAACTAGGAGCTAGCGGATGACAACTTGGAAGAGGTAAGAAACCATAGTAACGTATGGGCATTTATGCTAGTTCATAACTTATTTTCCAAAATAAGTGATCCAAAGCGAAACCGAAGCTTCCATCTGAAACTTTTCTTTCAACCGATTAGCCAGTTTGTTTTTGTGATTGTGTGTGTGTTAGCAAAGGGATTTGGCAGGTGCTCAAGTGCTGGCTAGAAGAAGGCCTCCACGGAGGCCCGCTGGCCCAAGAGAAGGGAGAGGTGGCGGCGGGCTTAATCGAGGCCCAGTTCATCAGGTTAAGTGCTATGGAATTGGCAGTTGTGAGAGGTGATTTTTGGTTGAGTAGCTTGAGAAAGTAACCAGGTCTTATAGGTATTGTTGTTTGATCTTGTGCAATTTCCTAGCCATATATGTATATGATGAGACGTAAGGTGAGTTTTTTTGAGCTTGTTTGTTTGAGCTTCTGGAGATTATAAAACTTTTGGCTTCTAGGACATCAAAAAATCCAATGGTTCCATAAACGCGTTTCAGCTTCTAGCTTTTGAGGATATTTTGTCTTTTTTTCGAGAATACGTAGGAGAGCTACGTATGATATTTGGTTTCTGAACATCCCAAGTCCAAAAGTGTCCAGAACTTGCTTGTAAGTTAAATATCCAAGTTCTTGGTCATTTTTCCAATGTACAATTAATCCACTTATGTACACAACTCCAACCCTTTCCTGAATGCGCGCGCTCTCTCTCTCTCTTTCAGAAAATGCACCTTTTACATAAGCCTTCATTAGCGATTAGTCTATTCTTGATTGTTGTTATTATAACAAAATAGTATTATGTGATCAAACCATGAGGAATGGAGGAGGATGTGTCTACAAAAAGGAGCAGGGGAGCAAATTACGGCCTCCAAAATTGTCAAACGCTGCGTGTAACCTGTGTGAACAGCAAACGAAAATGCCAGAAAACACAGCGTGTTGACCTGCGGACAGTGCGAACTGGGTGCCCAACATGTCAGAGACCGGGAGAACTACACACGCTTCGCATTTGGACCAACGCATGTATGGAACAGCGTGCCGATCATGTGGCATTTTTTATTTTTTAGAGATGGATCATGTGGCTTTTGGTGGCTAGTCATGTCGGCCTGTGGCTGTGCTTGCCTAGCTCGCTGCCACGTTAGCCTCTGCCTCGGTGGTCGTCAACCGGTCATCGTCACACATACTAGCAAAGAAAGCGCATACATTAATCGCACATGCTTGGTACGGACGATTTTGTATTCTAGAGGGAGAATATCCAGCTACTGCAGCTCATGCATGATCTGAAGACCACATGCAGTTATTTTTCAGTTAACTTTGTTTACACTTGTTCCATCCCGTTCTTGAGTGTTTATTTCCCGTTCAGCATCGAGTATTATATTGTTCCCCTACCCGCGTCAGTAGTTCAGTCAACAGTTTGGACACGGGAAGAACAAGCTAGAGAGCTCAATGATTTGCACATCAGCTCTATAAATCGGATGCCGCTGCAGCACCGTCCCTCCTCAATCCTCCTCATCACTGCAAACCAACCAACTAACCAACCTCCTCAAGGAATTGCTCGCTCGATCAAGAGCTCGGTCGAGATCCTCCGAGAATTGTGATCGAGCTTTTAGCTGTGACGGCCGAGCAACGAGCAATGGAGGGGAAGAAGAAGAGCAGCTTCGCAGCGGAGGAAGCCATGGCGGCGGCCTCTCCGGCAGCCATCATCATCGCCTTCCTCGCGCGGCCCCTCTCGCTGCTGCGCCACGTCGCCCACGGCCTCGCCTCACGCCTGAAGCCTGCTGCCTCTGCCTCTGCTTCTGCTTCTGCTTGTCGGCCTCAGCAAGAAGCAGCTGCAGCTGTTGTGACTGTAAGTGCATCAACAATTCAACACCCGCTGAAAGCCGCCATTTTTTATCTGCAACGGCAAGATCCTTGAATTGCCGTCGATTTGAGCTCGTTTATTTGAGTATATGCAAAGTAATTGATTCATTGATGAGTTCGTTCATTCTCCTCCCTTCCTGATGAGCCGTGATGATCCTGTGCGCCTGCAGGAAGAGGTGGTGGTGGTTGAGATGCGGTCGAGAGGGATGATGGCTCCCCAGCGGCCTCGTGGCCTCAGGGAAGGCAAGGGCGGGAATGGCGGGGCGCACCACTAGTTCAGTTCGGCTTCGGCCTTCGGTCTCGTTTCTGAGAAAACGAAGGAATCTCGATCGCCTCTCCACATCGATGGTTTAGAATTCAGATCAGCTTCTGTAGGAGTATACGGTATAGGCTCCTGCTGCATTGTAAGGAACAGTGGGGAAGGAGATGAATTAAGCAATCTAAGAATCTTAGCATATGGCTTTCACTACTTTTACATTAAATTTAAACTAGATCATGCTATCAAGATGTGCAATTATAGTTGATCTAGTGTGAAACCCTCATTCAAAATAAGTTTTGCAACTTAGAACCAATCCTAAACTAAACTAAGAAAGTAAATGCACACAAGTTACAAGTATGAAATGCGGAAACGTAAGAGGTGAGGATGAGGGAAGCAAACTCTTGACACGATAATTTATTCCATGGTATCGGTAGGTACTAGGCCACCACTAGTCCACGTTGTTGAAGCACTCACACAAGAGTATTATTTTCCGGTCACCAAATCTCTTTCGGGACACCCCTTGACTTGCCACAAAGGCTTGGCCACTAAGGCTCACGCTAAGTTCTCCGGTCACCTTGATGCCGTCTCCACTAAGGAGCTTATCCATGGAGGGAGGTCTCCACGTCTCCCGCACACGGTTGTCAATGCCGCTCCACACTAAGCTGGAGGGTCGAAAACTTGCCGACGAGCCACCAAGGCTCCAAGGCATCGACACACCTTGTACAGCTGTGGTTCACTCCTTGAACTAATCACAAGGCAGGCACACCTTGCACTCTCTCTTCTCTAGGCCTATCCTAGCACTAATCACTCTTCTAAGCTTATGCTAAGTCTTTGAATAATCACTTATGCACTTAGATGGCTTGGATATGTTCTTGATGAGTCGTGATCTCCAATGGACTTCTACACACACCAGGAACTTCAAATGGGCAAGTAGAGAGGATATAAATAGCTCAAGGCATCAAAGAGCCTTTGTTCCAACAGCTAGTTAAAGTGTACCATCTGATGTTTCGATGGTATGTTTTTGGGTAGCATCGGAACATCCAGTGCAACTAGCCATTGGCTCCGCCACGCCCAACTTCTTCGAGAATTCATCTGACGCTTCATCCGATGCCCCCATTGGATCATCTAGTGCTGATGGTTTTTGGCCTAAACCTCTCTGGAACTTACCAAAGTACATATGCTTCGTCCGACGCTTCCCTTTGCCTACCACGGATCATCCGGTGCTTAAAGGTTTTCTTCATCTTCCAAACCTTCCCCTCAGAATTCATCCGACGCTACTAGAAAACAGGGTATCAGAGCATCCGGTGATCTTAACTTAGACATCCGCCTGCAGTTGTACCAATTCATCCGATGGTTGCTCCGACGCTTCTCAGGTGGACCATCGGAATATCCGATGGTTCCTTTTTCTCTTCAACTCGTCCAAAGCAAGCACAAAAAATCTCTGGATTTTCTCTATCATTTGAATACTTGAATACCATAGAATAATTCTAGATATCATGACTTGGTCACTTGAATACCATGATTTGGATATCAAGAATACCATAATTTGGACCTTGCCATGGTTTGGTTTGCATTCTTGGGATCTAGAAAACCTACAAGGTACATACTAGACAAGGCATTAGTCCCAATAGCTATGTTATCACTTGATCAAACTATAATCTAATGGAGCCACGTAGCTACATGCATCCATCTTCAACTCTTCATCGATGGAATGTACTACATGCAGATCAGGAGGAGAAGAATGTAGGATATTACTGAATATAATTACGAGTTGTATTAACTTTGTTTCCCACTTATTCTAGTTTGATTCGACGCCCATGTCGATCGCGTGGAGCTGCTTAATTCCTAATTGCTTGACTTTTGCGTTATCTAATATTTTTTCTTTACTGGAAGACACTTTGAGTATGAAAGGACTAAGGAAGAATAAGTTGGTTGTTTAATTTCGAACCTCGCTGCTGCCAATAGTTGACCTAGGAACGAAGCAAAGCAGCAAGCACAGGGAACGGAATGCTGACTTAACTATAATAATCACTTAATGTGGTATTCTACCCTGACAGTTTTCTTCTGCAAATGCTGATGAATCTAGCAACATAGAGTGTAAATAGTTGTTTTTTCACACCTTTTGGTGTTTTGTATTTCTCTGGTTCGGAATTCCTTCTTTTTAATATAATCGGCAGCTCTCCTACCCGCATCGTTTCGAAAAAAAAAAATCTTGCAACATAAAAATGGTAATAAGATGTATATGTCACGAAACATGGATGTGTACTTAGATATAGTTTAACACCCAACATAAAAATTCAGCAATAAGTCCATGTCATGAGTAGGTATTTTAGATCACGTACATCTTTGTGATGGAGCGCATAGCTAATAAATAACTCTTTATTTATGTCTCGCAGATGGAACTTCAATGCTAATAACATAAAAATGTAATAATGTTACATATATAGTGTGGTACCACATACTGTATTGATGCTGTTGATGCTTTTTTGGGCCAACACATAAACGCACACGACCATGCAGTGCCCAGAGGGGCTCGCTGCGGCGCCTCGCCGCAGGCTGGTGTGACCGGTTACAGGGACCGATCTGACCGGTTGTTGGACAGGTCGACGGTAGATGTTTGAACACTTGCCCAGGAAGGATCCCGTCGGTGCAGGCGCACGCAGGGTTACTCTAGGATCGGCAGGTGGCAAGGCACCTAGAGTGCCTTCAGATGTCGTCGAGACAAAGGAAGAACAGCAAGTAGTAGATTGGAAAAGCTAGGGCAAAAAAATAAAAGAAAAGATACAAAATAGTAGATTGGTTTTTGTCGATTGGTTGGATGTCCTCAATCGGCCGAATCCCTTTATATTTATAGGGAGGGAAAGTCTTCCCCACGCAGAAGTCGAAACGCTAATACAACTCATGCTAAATTACAGCTCCTACTCGGTTTACACAAAGCCAGACCGGTCAGACCGGTCGGTCTGACCGGTTTGCCCGGGTGCAGATCTTGCAAAGGTCGTATCTCCCTTGTCCTAACTTCAAATCGGACGTTCTATATATGAATCTGGATCTACTTGACGCGATCTATGCAATGGTGGAGTCCAATCTTCATTTGGAGCACTTTGATCAAACCGGTCTGACCGGTAGGGCCAACCGGTCTGACCTGTCTGCACGGGGTGTTGATCTTCCCAAAAACATAACTCTCTCATCCGAAGTCCAAATCGGACATTCCATATATGCATTTTGATCGTCTCGACGAGAACTATGATATGGTGAAGTACAATTTGCATTTTGGAAACTTTTCCCAAACCAGTCCGACCGGTTGGGAGACCGGTCTAGATAGGCCTAACCAGATTCCCAAGTCCTGCCACTTTTGGGCGTCAACAGATGCAAACATTTATTTTTTGAGGAAGTATTGATGCAAACATTATCCTAAGGGATACTGAATTTAAAGGAAAACATGCACCTCGTGGAGGTTCGGTTGAACATATGCGAGAAGATATATACTCCCTACGCCTGAAATTAAGAGATCTAATCAAGTTTGTATCAAAATAGTGAAGGATGCTCACATGAATTCAGTCAAAATTCCAGGCATGAAAAGAAGAAACACATGCATGTTTTTAGTCTAGGAACACGGGTGATATGCGAGAAAACATATACTTATAGTGCTAAATTATATTCGGCTCTTGATGCAGCATGAGTCATGACAAGGGCATCTAACATTTTTGCATCTACAAATTGGGACTGACTCGACCTGCAGTTCTACTCCCTGCCCATGTCTGAAAGAGTGCCCAAAGAGGCAACAAGAACTCAAGGGAAAAACAAACAAGAGGCTCCGATCCGATGGAGCGCGCCGAGGGAGCCGAGGTGAAGGAGAAGAGCTCCCACGAGCAGGAAGGAGACGAAGCCATGTCGCCAGCCGCTTCCGCAGCCATCTTCGCCTTCCTCGCGCACCCCGTGTCGCTTCTGCGCCACGTCGCCCACGCCTGCGCCGGCTACCTGGGCCTCAAGGACCTGCAGAAACCTTCCGTTCCTGCATCGTCGTCAGCAGCAGCTGCTGCCGCTTGTCATCAGCAAGACGAGGCCGCGGCTGCATCCGTACGTAACTACATGAACACACCGTACCCTCGTGATCACCTCATGAGCTTCTTGTATTTTTTCTGTTTTATGCTCGATAGATGCATATGATTTATTCAACTCGCTGTGATGGAGCAGGAAGATTGCGCAGCGGCGGCGGTGGTTCAGGTGCGGTCGCGAGGGTTGACGCCTCCTGAACGACCTCGCAGCACTCCGGTAGAATCCATAGGCGGCGCCGGTGGACGGCACCATTAACTGAATTCATCTGCAGGCTGGGCAGAAGCAGTTCTTGTTACTACAACAAGATCAATTGAGGGCAACTCAACCGCTTATCCAAATTAAATTAATTAATGTAAAGCGGTTTTTATAAAAATTTAAGTCGTCTGCAATCTGGTTTTTATCCGATGGAAGATCGTGGTTGGTTTATCTATCATTTCAGCGTTTGTAAACTCTGTTAATAAAGATCCATGTATATATACTAGGTGAAAGATTACATTCACGTGTTCATTTTTCGCTGCGTAATCTCCTTTTGCGAAATATCGCGTTCTGTTCATCATCAAAAGTTTTGCTTGAGGTGTCGCTCTGCGATAAGTTTTACCCGATGTGTCATGTTAATTCTTGCACGTCACGCACGAGAACATTAAAAAAAGAATCGTGCAATGCAAATAGTCTTCATATCCTACGCAGTAGGACATATGATAGCCATCTAAATAAAATCGATACCATGCGCTCATGCGATCCTACACCCAGAACACATCGCCCCAACCCCAAGCATCTTTCCCTGCTCTATCGTGATGTTCTCTGCATGCTTGTTGTAATCAGGAGGCACCCACGCAATCACTAAAACTAAAAAACCAGACAGCATCAGAATGTCACAATGTAAAAGGACGTCAATTAAACAAATAGTAACCATGTTAGCCCGAATGGTGACAAATAGTCGATCTGATTCTGGAAGGTTTTCTAGGTTGGCGAAGGCAACCCCCAGGTTGGCTTAGGGTGTCGTGAAGACGTTGTGGCCAGCCTCCTCGAGGTCGGCCTGCGTCTACCTCGGGCACCATCCTGGTTGGCGTTGTCACCATCACCACGCGGTGGTCAGCGCTGGTCGCCTGTTGCCTCTGCGTTAGCAACAACTTGTTGGTGTTGCTAGGTGTTGGCTTCCTCCTGTTGGCACTGTACTGCATGCTCCTGGTTCTTGGTGTTGCAACATGCTTCCTGAGAAGAGGTTTTGCTATCCCTGGGTGGATCATCAACGGAGACCACAAAGGCTTCGCAATTTGGCATAGTGGAGTTGCTCTCAACGTTGTCTCCGTAAGGGTTCGGAGTCAGGACGATGCGGGGGATCTGAAACTCACCACAGTCCAGAGACTAGGCGGGTTCGGATGGGCCTTCAGACTAGATCTGAAAAGACTGTGTGAGTTTCACGGAATACAAGGCAGCTGAGTTTCTCAGACCAAAGGGGACGCGGGAACCCTGCGTTGACCTTGTTGAGTGTAGCGCCGCATCAGAGAGATCAATGCACTCAGTGATGGTGTTACTGATGCGATCTAGCCCTGCGATCAGGTCGGAGGGCATGGGTAGGCGGCTCATCGCAAGGATGTTGGGAATCCTCTTGGATATATATATATATATATATATATATATATATATATATATATATATATATAGAGAGAGAGAGAGAGAGAGAGAGAGAAATCGCCGACCTACTGGGCAAGCAGCATGATGATCCTCGTGTGAAGGTTTTGCTCCATCGGAGTAGATCCGATGGATGCTGAGCTGGCGACGGATGCTGAGTCGATGGAAGGCGTGGTGGAGTCAGAGTCCACCAGCATGCTCCCGAAGCACAGCTGGATCGGGTTGGCGAGAAAGTCCTTCATGCTCTTGAGGAAGATAACGCCGGGGCAGGATGCCATCGAGCTCGCTGGGGAGGATCTCACAATCACCCTACCTGGCATGTCAATTGTCGGATTTAGTAGCCCGGCAATCCACCAGGAGATTGCCCAAGTGGTTGATTTGTAGGCAGAGAGGATTGTGAGACCAAGAACTCGAAGGTGATCACGAGAACACGAGGATTTAGACAGGTTCGGGCCTCCAAACAGTAATACCCTAAGTCATGTATTATGTTGGATTGTATTGCTGGTATTGTTCACGGAGAGTTGATGTGTTGGGTTGCTCCCGGGAGGCGCCCTTGGCTGCTGATGACCTAGGGTTGGTTTTAATCTAATCTATTTGGTTGTTACATAGAAAACAATTTAAGTCGGATTACAATACGTATCCCTTAATATCCGGGATGATTTGAATCGTCCAACCTTCTTAACTTGTGCTCCAAGTATCTTCATATCTTGACCCGCACGCCCTCGTCGAGCAGGCCCACTTATCAGGACCGCCAGTATCCTGATCGGTAGGAATCCATTCTCACACGTAACACGCGAGAACATTAAAAAAAGGAATCGTGCAATGCAAGGTCAAATCTGGAACAGTTCGTATCCTACGCAGCAGGACGTATGACAGCCATCTAAATAAAATCGATACCATGCGATCCTCGAGTTTATTTGGGGGCCTACATTTTATCTAATCGGATTCAACGCTCGCGGTGCGTGCAGTTGCTTGATTGCTAGGGCTTGACACTTTGACCAACCTTCACCGTAGCTCGTCTGCATGCCTCGTTGGCGGCCTCTCAGCAGTCTCCCAGTTAAGCTTTGCGGCTTGTATGCTCTCAAGCTTTACAAAACTACACTTATTAGCTATTAGTTGGGCAGCTTGTGAAGCAAGCCGCTGCAAATTAAATGTATAATGAGGAGCACATGGAGTGGAATTACGATGGGTGATGAGTAAATTAAAATCCCACCATATGACTTGTTGTTTTGTTATTTCCTCGGACACAGAATATAGCTACATTTAAGTTTTTTCAAAATCTTTTTAAGTTTGGCCAACAATATTTCTATATTAAATGCTTCGGGCCTGGCCTGTCGGGGCCTGGATCGCTGTGACGAGGCAGGCCCAAGCTAGACCAGCTAATCAATCATCATCCCCCTATTTATTGATGTGGCTCCTCTTATCTGATCAAATAAATCTTCAATGCGAGGTTATGGGTACTTGTTCTCGATGGTCACCTCATTAAATGATCTGTAGTGCACACATCCTTTGCGTACCATCCTTCTTCTCGACAAAAATGACCGATGCTCCCCGTGGTGATAAATTAGGGAGAATGAACTCCTTATCCAATAATTTCTTTAATTGTTTCTTAAGCTCTTTTAATTCATCGACAGACATTCTATATGGACGCTTAGAAATAGGTGCAGTATCCGGTAAAATTTCAATAACAAACTTAATATCTCGATCAGGTGGTATACTTGGTAACTCATCATAAAATTTCAATAACAAACTTAATATCTCGATCAGGTGGCATACTTGGTAACTCATCTTGAAATACATCTGGGTAGTCACACACCACTTTGATATCCTCCAAAGCTTTCCCATCCAACTTATTCACTACACAATCTACTGCTGATGGTAGAGTAGCCACAAACCCAATCTGCTCCCCTTTAGGACTAAAGGACTTGTAAGAAGGACTGACATCTTTGCATACCGAATGATTGCATCAAAGGCTACTAACCACCTCATTCCCAAAATAACATCAATTTCCCTAGATTCCAAGACTATGAGATCAACTGGAAAGTCTACTCCCACTATCCTCAGATTAACTTGTGGACAGAGCCTTCATTGCTTCCCCATCTTACTATTACTAATTGGAGGCTCCTTTTGAAGCCTCCAGGTGAAGCCACCTAGGATTCCTAGGTGGACACTCTAGAAAAAGAGAGAAACCCTAGAAATTCTCACAAAAAAGCAAAACATCCGACCATCGATCGATAGATTCAAATCATCATAGCCATTAGATCTATTATGTTTTCTAAAAAATTACCCACCTATGCTATTATGAAAATAGCCTAAAGTAACCTCCTAAATCTATATATAAATTACCCACCTCTGCCATTATATAAAATAAACTAAAATAACCCCTTAATCTTCATCAAAATTACCCACTTATGCCATTATAAATAATATTTAAAATAACCCCCTAATTTGCAACCAAATTGCCCACCGCTATTACTTAAAAACTTAAAAACTTAAAGTAACCCGTTAAATTTGCATCTATATTACCCACATATGCCATTATTAAAAATAACATAATAACCCTACATTTGAATCCAATAACCTTAATTAAAAATATACAGCAATATATGATTCTAAATCGTCTATATCTTGCACTATTGGTATATGATATAATAATTAAGGTCTATACACATGATGTGTCACCATTTATAAAGATATAGAGGAAGTAATGAGAATATATATTTCTATGTTAAAATTGTATCACAAACTTAGGGTTCATTAAACAAATTCAAGCGCACACCTGCAATGCAAAGTGAAAAGTTAAAGATTATAAATGTGGATGAAAATATTATAGAGTAATTACTAACTAAAATCTATCACAATTGGATGAAGATAATAATATATATCTATTGTGTTTGAATATTTAACAAACGAGAGGTAGCTTATGATAATATTTTTTAGCAATGTAGTCCTATTTTTTTTTCCATTGGAGACTCCGCATTAGTTCCCATAAGACAAGCTAGAAAAAAAGAGATAGATTCTCATAAAAATCAAAAACATCAAACACCAATAATGTAAACTCTAATAATCATAGCCATTGATCTATTATATTTTCACCACTATCATTAGGAAAATATTTAAAAATGAGCTCTAAACCTATATCTAAATTACCGAGCTCAGCTATTATAAAAAATAATCTAAAGTAATCTCATAATCTTCATCCAATTTACTAATACATATCATTATAATAAAGCATAACTTAAAATGTCATTCTAAAATTTAATCTATATTACCCGCGTAAGCTGTTATTAAAAATAACCTAAATTAAGCATCTAAATCTTAATCTAATTATCTTCATGTGCATCATACAGAAATGTCAAAAATAAACTAATATATAATTCTAAATTACTTATTTATGTTATTATTAATATAAAAATACTAAGTTAAAGTATATACATATGATAAGTGTCACCATTTAGACCATTTATACATGTATGTGAGGAATCGATGAAAAATATTGATTTGTATGCTAAACATAATGTATGGAGGATTGGAGGTGCGATACAAAATGGAAAAAGTATGAATATGGATGAAAAAGTGCATAGAGTAATTATTAATTAAAAATCACTCATAACTGGACAAAGATAGGTACATATCTATATAAGTATTATGTTGATGTATTGAAAAAAAATAAGAGAGTAGTAGGTAATCAATTTTGATTATTAGCTAGAAGTTTAATTTCTAAAGAATTTTTAAATATAATAGCTTTTAAAAACATTAACCCGTGCGGGAGCACGGGTCGATGGACTAGTGTGAACTAATTAGCATGTGACATCTCATGGTATGCATGGGTCAACTATACTTTGCTACATAACGCATTAATGAAAGAATGCGGCACAACGCGGGCTAGGCGACGACGCTAGCAGCTAGCCAGGCCGCAACGCGCGCGAGCCACTGGCTATATTCATCAGCGAACTTCGATGAACGGCGAGGCCAGCGTCACCGGTGCGGCGGCAGCGGTGCGCGTGCTCGCCGTGTCGCGTGTCCCGCCGGCGCCGGCCCCGGCTGAGAGCGGTGCCGGCGAGGCGTGCGTGAAGCTGTCCTTATTCGACACGTTCTGGGTCGCGCTGCCGCCGATCCAGCGGGTCTTCCTCTACGACCTTCCCGGCGGCGACGGCGCGGACGACGAGTTCCAGGCGGCGGTGACGCGGCTCAAGGACTCCCTCGCTGCCACGCTTGCGCTCTACCTGCCGCTGGCGGGCAAGCTGGCGTACATCGCCGAGACCGGGGACGTCGTCATTGACTGGGCCGGCGACACCGGGGTGGCTTTCATCGAGGCCGAGGCGGCTGGCGGCGATGGCATGATGGACGTGCGCCGGCTGGCCACCGACGAGGCACACGACGTCCCGGCGTTCCTGGCCCTGGTCCCAGAGGTCGACACCCGGGCGCTCCCGGCGCCCGTGCTGTTCGTGCAGGCCACGCGCCTCCCCGGCGGCCTCGCGCTCGGCCTCTCCGTGCACCACGCCGTCGCCGACGGCCAGGCCGTCTGGCGATTCGTCGGAGCCTGGGCGGCCGCCGCCCGCGACGGGTTCCCGGTCACGAAGACGCTCGGCGCGCCGCACTACGACCGGGAGGCCGTCCGCGTCCCCAATGGCGACGAGCTCGCGCGCGAGATGCTCAGGAAGCTCGCGCCCAACCTCCCCGTGGTCGTGGTGGGCACCATATCCAACCTCCTATGCCTGTGCTACAACTTATTTACATATATATTATATATATAAATATAAAAAGAAAGAAAGACGTGTGGAAGCGGCGCAGGCGACCATCAATGGCGCACGCCGCGTGTGTTGAGTTGTGAATAGCTTGCTCACGAAACCACTTTGCATGCAGGCCACCAACACCGCAAGGAATCGCGGCTTCAGCCAGCGCTCCCGGCTGGGGCGCCGCACCTTCTACTTCACCGGCGACGGCATCCAGGCGCTCAAGCGCCGCATCGACGAGCTCGCCGCGGCCGAGGAGACCACCGAGAACGCCGCGGGCAGTAACACCACCACCACCAAGAAGAAGCCGGTGGTGTCGACGTTCGTGGCACTGGCGGCGCTGGGCTGGACGGCGTTCGTGCGCGCCAAGTCCCTGGCCGCCGGCGACGACACGTACCTGGTCTTCCCCGCCGACCTGCGCGCGCGGCTGGACCCACCCGTCGCCGACGGCTACCTGGGCAACTGCGTCAAGGGATGCCTGGCGAGCGCCGACGCGGGGGACCTCGTCGGCGCGCGGGGTCTCCTGGGCGCGTGCCGCGCGATCCAGGCGGCCGTGGCGGAGATGGAGGCGGCGCCGCTGGGCGGCACGGAGCGGTGGATCGAGAAGATGATGTCGCTGTCGTTCCAGCGGCTGTGCGACATGGCGGCGAGCCCGCGGTTCCGCGTGTACGAGGCGTCGGACTTCGGGTTCGGCAGGCCGGCGCGCGTGGAGCTCGTGTCCATGAACCACGACGGGGGTATGGTGCTCGTCGCCGGCAGGGAGGACGGCGAGGTGCAGGTGTCCGTGTCGCTGGACCCGGCCCGCATGGAGGAGTTCAAGGCGCACATGCTCGCCGCTCCGGCGCCGGCGAACTGAGCTGAACTGAAGGCGGATATACGACAAATCCTATCAACAATGCCAGTCGTAGTAGTATTTTTCTCAGGTAAATTGTTGTTTGTGTTGTAATAATCGATTCGACCGAAGTATTAGTATCTTCGCAGCACCACTAGCATAGACGTACGTGCGGCACCCACTCAATTTTAAGAAAATCAGTGAATAAAGAGGTTTGCCACTTATTAGAAAAAAGTTCACTAATTCAGACATATGAGCAGACAACAGTAAACAAATTGGCAGTAACATTGACTTTTTATGCAATCTGGGGATTCAGGGAAAATGATACCACATTTGATATTGCATAGTAAATAGTGAAAAAGCTTTGTAAGCAACATTTATAGGACACTTTTTCATAATTGCAGCTCAAAAATCACTCTAAGATGTGTCATGCATTTCCTATGACCTATAACTCAGCAAGGTCTGTGAATTCAGGAGGCAATTTGAAACTTCTACGGCTAGAAATTTGGATCATGCTACCATATAAATTTTAGATAATCAACATATCCAAGTGCGTGTATTCCAATGATCTGGAAACAAACCGACACCCAGAACACATCGCCCCAACCCCAAGCATCTTTCCCTGCTCTATCGTGATGTTCTCTGCAAGCTTGTTGTAATCAGGAGGCACCCACGCAATCACTAAAACAAAAGACCAGACAGCACCAGAATGTCACAATGTAAAAGGACATCAATTAAACAAATAGTCATCATGTTGGCCCGAATGGTGACGATTTGGAGGGAGGAAAGCAGGAGCTTACGGGGTTGGTGATGTCGAGATGCTCGTCGGCGACGAACTCGCCGCTGATGAGGAGAGGCACACCATTTACGATGGATCGAGAAGCAGGCCGAGCCGTCAGTCCCAATGGACTGAGGGGCCGCTGCAACCGCAAGCAATCGCGGGGCGAAAGGAAGGAACTGGCGGATGGGAGTCGTGGGCACGTTCCGGCGGGGCCATTGGGGAGCCACGCGGCGGCGGCGGCGCCGGCGCCGGCACAGATGGAGTGTTCGTTGGTCCAAGAAGTGACAAGATCACCGGGTACTGCTTTACCTCGTGTTTCTTGATTGTATCAATCAATCCATGTCGACTTATAATTTTCTCGAACATATCACAGCAAGTACAGAGAAGCAGAGGGAGCGGACGGAGCGTTCTGATGCCGGAAGCTCTGCAGAATGGCGGCGATCGTCAAGGACTCGTCGTCGTCGGCGTCGTCGGCCTCCCCCGCCGAGAGCTGGCACTCATAATCCTCAACGGTGCTGCCGCTGCCGCTCCCATCGGACAGCGGCGACGGCGGCGGCGCGATCGGGACTTGGCCATACGGCGATGGCTGCTGCTGCTGCAATGTGGTGGCCGCGCCCGCCGCACCGAGTTCGAGGCCGGCGCCACACGGGTAGTAGAAGTTGGTGCGCGCGGCGGCGCCGCCGGAGATGGAGATGGCGGAGATGTCGTAGGCGACGGCGGCCTCCTCGGCGGTGTCGAAGGTCCCCAGCCAGTGGCGCTCCTTGGTGACAGGGTTCCGGATCTCCGCCGCGTACCGGCCCCACGGCCGCCGCCGCACGCCCAGGTACTCGCTGGACGCCCGCGAGCGCCGCCTCCGCTGCTGCGGTGGCTGCAGATCATGGTCGCCCATCGCTGCAACCGCCACTTGGTGTGCCACCGGAGCCGGAGCGTCCGACATTGCCAGCCAGGCTCTGGTGCTCTCGCTGTCGGGGCCACTCCGCGCGCGCATGGATTTTATATAGTGGAACGGTGGTGGAGTCGCTGGAGCGGATGGAGTTGTCTCGCCGGCGTGGTCGTGGGGGTGCATCGCGGAGCAAAGCGCGCGGTCGTGCGCTTTTCTCCTCGTTTTCGTCGACATGATTGGGCCGTGACGACGACGACGACACCGCACGCCCGCGTTTCGCTGCGCCATGTGTGAGCGCGACAGCGACACTGCAGTACCACACCACCAGCTGCTCATCAGTCATCACCGCTCCGTACTGTACTTGCAGTAGCTCGGGGACAGACTGTGCCATGGATGCAGCGCGCTGCACTGGTGTACCATGCCACCATGTGCAAATGTGCATGGAGGACCTCCATTCTTATTCCTTCTGCTTACTAAAGGGGGTTCCTGAGAGAGAACACCTCCCCTTTGTTAAGCTGAAAGAGAGTTCAGTCCTGAGTCCTGACCTGTCAATGGAGGACACAGAATAATAATCACGGTGCGACATGGCTACTATCACAAATAAAGCAGCAAGCAAGCCTGGCCTCTGCTATTGGGCTTTTTTGTTTGATTAAGGCACTACTAATGGCTTTCATTAGCTCCTCTGAGCCCTGCTCATCGGCTACGTGTACTTACTGTCGTTAATACTAGCTTTACTTCAAGGATGCTACCTCTTAGACGAGTAGGCACAGTCTAGGGCATCATGCTTCAGGGCCATGGGTGACTCAACTCTGGTGACAAATGAATCTGAAACAGACTAACTGTTAAGCTGTATTAAAGTCTCAGTTATCTAGCTAAATAACGACTGCCACATGCACACAGCATCTCTGCTCAATGTGGGATCACAAGTGGGAGACACAAGTACACAACACAAGCATTTGCGCACTTGTTTACCTCTACATTGCAGTTCCGACCCCTTTTGGCTTATAAAAACCTTGCTGGCCTGGGTGCTGCTCCCCACTGGCCAGGCACCAGGCCTTGACAACTCTTACAAAGTCAGCACCCCCTGTTTCCTGAAATTTGTCAATAACTAATCTCTGTGTTATGCAATTTAGCATGATTTTTCCTATTTAATTTCAAATACGTGCATATGTCACCTGGCCATTTCTCTCCTCTCCTAGGATGCTTAACACTCCGATCAATCTTGTCTAAGATTTGTACTCGTAATGAAGTGGGTCTATTGTTTTGCTTTTTCTTCTTTTCATGGAAGCAGGGATTTCATTGTGCATTTAGAGCTAGCAATGCTTAGATTCCAAAATTAAAAAGATGAGGTTGGCCAAGTGATGACCAATAACCAACGAGCAAGAAAACTTAGCAAGAACATAATGAATCTATCTATTGTACTCCCTACCTTTGTGAACGATTTACAAAATAATGAGTAAAATAATTGGAGTCCTTCTTTTTGAATTCTCAGTTAGGTTCATTAACTCTCAATGTCCTTAACCTCTTAAACTGGTTCACTCTAACTGAGGATTTCTATCCTAAATAGCTCTATAGTGAACCACTTAGAATGTTTAAGGGTTCCTAATTCTCACTTTGAAAGTTTATGTAGCTAGGTGAGAATTAATTTGACATCTCTCGCATCCCTTGTAGGATATCATCTAGGTACATCTCAACATCTATTTGATGTTACATACCACAATTGAAGCAACTTGCAACTTTTTAGTGCCACATTCTTCTGCAAGAGCCAAAGTTTCGTTGCATAACTTTGCTTGTAAACTACAACACTTGCAGCGACACATTCACTTTACTCGTTTATCGTTTGAACAAGGCACTATCATATCAACATTTATTTTGATATGTTAGTTAATTTCCATTTTTACTCAATGTTATTAGCAACTTCTAATACCCCACTTTGAATATTAAGTATCTCAACGAAAAATATATCAACCTACCAATTAATCTATTGTGTTCGTTGTTGGGCTTTTGCAGCATATATTTTTGTGAACTAGGTTGCAAACAATTTTTGCAGTGAGTGCCTAATCACCTAATATAACCTTCAACATTAATTATATTTACATGACAATTACAAAAATTTTCATTTTAATTTTAAAAATTGTATTTCTATAAAAAAAATTCCGATGCTAGTGTCATGAAAGGACATCCTAACTTTAGTTGTTGTAACACATGCTAATTCTTGGTATGATTTTTTAAGTCCTAATCTCATATATCAAATGGTAGGTTCAACAGTTACCTGCTTCCAAAATACCCAGAGCAATGAGCAAAAGCTCAGTAATAAATGATTTAAGATTAGTCCTTTCTCAACTCTCAAGAAAATAAAGGCAACACCGATTATGATGATTTAACTACGAAGGTGCGTGGCTCTGATGAAAAATGTCTGAGCAGATATTGGCATGTTTTAAGTCTATTATACAAATGTTGATTCCGCTTAAGAAAACCAATTGTGAACCGCAAGAGCTCAGATCAGTTGTACCTTTTCCGAGTATTCATCCAAGTTTTATCGTACATGGATCGGCAATGAACCAGGGTTTTCTCTAAAATTTAACAGATAAATCCTAACATGAAGCATTAATTTTATATAAGAGATAAATAAATGTAACACCTCAGGTGTTAATCATGTGCATAACTTGACCATTAGCATTAATTATGCACGCATAAATGCATTAAACATTTTTTGCTAAATAAAATTAATAAAAGGCATTAATATGAAAAATATGGTAATTATGCCAAAATAGTGTTATTAATGTTTACAAAATCATTTTCGAACCATGAGCAAACTTTTTTAAAAAAGAAATGAACTCAAATTCCCAAATTAAAATGCATAAACACATGAAATGCTAAGTGTTGGAAATGCTGAAGTAGATATGTTTGGGTGCTGTTTAAAATTTATTTTTCCTAAACACTGAACTTTTATCCAATACAAAACTTGTAGTACTTTCTATCTACTTTCTAATGGATATGATCTTGATGTGAGAAACCTGGGTTTA
This sequence comes from Setaria italica, assembly GCF_000263155.2. NCBI lineage: Eukaryota > Viridiplantae > Streptophyta > Magnoliopsida > Poales > Poaceae > Setaria > Setaria italica. The sequence goes on along the minus strand of NC_028455.1, from coordinate 3,618,336 downwards.
TATGCTCAGAAACATGGTCAAAAGCTTGTTAAACCCATGGTTAGCCTTGGGATCCAAGCGGGGCAGGTTTTGTCGCAAGCCTGCTGGGCAAACCCGCGCCACAAGCCCGCATAGCACTTGCGCATGCGAATTTGGAGCAGGTATATGCGCCTAACCCGCAAGGCCCATCGGCGCCGCAAAGCCTGCAATACAGCAAGGTGCGGAGGACTAAAGGAGAGAGGTGGCGTCACGCATGGTGAACCGCCGGCGAGGCCTGCTGATTGCGTCGCCGTCCCCGTCCGCCAAGATTCGTCGCTAGCACCTCTGTTGTCATACATTTTCCCGCTCCCTCGGCTGCCCGTCCTAAATGGTCTCTGGCGCCCAACTCATCTGCGTGCCCTGGTGGCTACCATTGTTGGCTCCGCGCAATCCTTCGTGGTGCTCCTCCTCCAACCATAGCAAGTGCTGGTTCTCCATACACTACTAAGATACAACCCTATTATGATGCCTATATTGGATTGTAATATGGCTATTTTGGTTGCAGTATGGATCAATTGCATTTATGTATGGTCGTTGACAAGTAGTTGCATTTGGAACGGTGCAATAGGTTCTTGCATCCTTTTGGATATGGTATTGCAATATGGTGGTTTTGCAATGCACATAAAAAACAATGCAACCGCGATTTGGTTGCAAGCACGGATATTGCGACCAACAGAATGGTTACGTGAATTACTGTTGCAATGAAACATGTGGTTGTAATATGGCAGTATTGCCACGAACGAATTTATCACAAAATAGCTTTATTGTCACCCCGTAGTTACATGGGAATATGGCCATATTGCCATGTAATATGCTCCATTTCACCAAATAAATATTGCAACGTAATAAATTTGGTGGCTAGAGTCACAATTGCAACGTTCAATTGCTGGTGGCAATATAAGGTAATGCAACGAATCATTGTTAGTGGTAATAGATGGAAAATGCAACAAATCATTATTGATAGTAATAGATGGAAAATGCAACGAATCATTGTTGGTGGTAGTCACATCCTATAGCAACACATAAAGTTTGTGGCAATAATGTATATTACAACAATAAACAGTGGTTACTTTATGGCAATAATGTATATTGCAACAAGGTTGCGTAGTAGTTTGTTGCAACAAGGGCATTTTGGCTAGCGCCTTTTTAATTTCATTTGTAGCAAGACTTTTAATTATTGTTACAAAATAGTTGTGCCATGAACATATATTTCATCATTACATATAAGAACTCAAACCGTTTAACTTAAAATATATGTCTCAACCAAAATAATAACACAATAACCAGAGTAGTGCTAAAATAAACATGACCACAACAGAATAAAAACATCATCTCTGACTACAAGTTTGCAACTATGTTTGGCATAATAAAATAAAACTAAATATAAGTTCTCTTATTGATCTATTCATGCCCCCATCAGCACCAGCAGTCACCAATAAACCTTTATCTAATTCTTCATTCTTCTAGCACCAGCATATAGATATAAAAGCTTTCTCTAAATATTTTGGTTGTCCACGCTTTCCTGCAATTCATAAAAACACATAGAATTTATTAATTTAATATAGGAATCTTGGTGATTAAGTGCATGGAATAACTAAACACATGCAAAATAAATGATCATAGTGACATAGAAATATATAAAGTAAATTAAGGAGCACGATGCAATAATATCATATATCGTCCAGCTTCAAGCCTGACACTTGCTAAGTTAGTATACAACCTGACACTTTTCTAGAGAAAAGGATGGCATGACCTACAACAAATAGAAATGATAAGAACATAAACTCTCACGAAAAAGGTTTGATTGACTACTAAAAATATTCTGATGCAAATACCATAAATCTGCAGTGAGGGAAGGGAAGAGGACAAGGCAGATGAGCATCATTCTGCCAAGGAGTGTAGAAAATTAGAAATAATTGGAATTGGAGATAGTAAGACTCCAAGAAATAGTTTAGGAATTCAACAGTACAACATCTCCTGCTTTCACTACTATCCTGGCATCATCATTGACTAGCTAGAGTTTGAGGCACGCCTCCGTCGTGCCACTCATTTCATTTTCGAGTCAATAAGCTTGCTAAGCTTTGCTGGTGAATCCTTGATGGTCTTTTGCAGTTGTTTTCTCCCAGTATTCTGAAATGAGAAAAAAAAAAGAAAGTTAAAGCATCATCCTTTGGCCCTGTTTGTATATGCTTTTCTGGAACTCGCTTATCTGGCAAGCAAGCTTATCTGATAAGCCTGCTGCCTGGAGAATCTGCTGTCTGAATAAGCAGGGTGTTTGGCAATCCTGATTATTTTGTGTCGATTGTCTGTCCTGACTGGTAAATTGACCTGAATACCCCTGAGGGCTCATTTTTGTCCATGCTGCTCAGCTATACTAAAATTCACCTTGGTGAGTTGAAGAACAAGATTATAGTCGTACAGAATTATCTAGTAACAAAGACAAACCGAGCCAATAAACAGACCATACACTTTGATCTATCAAACTCCATCATCATACTTGAATCGAAGACACAAGCTCATAAATACGATGAAGTACTAATCTAACCAGAGGAAGGGAGGAGGGCAGGGGCGGCCGGCGGCGCCGGAGGAAGGGAGGAGGGCAGGGGCGGCCGGCGGCGGAGGCCACGCCCCGAGGCGGCGCCGGAGGAAGGAAGGAGGGCAGGGGTGGCCGGCGGCGGGGGCCAAGCCCCGGGGCGGCGCCGGAGGAAGGGAGGAGGGTAGGGGCGGCCGGCGGCGCCGGAGGAAGGGAGGAGGGCAGGGGCAGCCAGCGGCGAGGGCCAAGCCCCGGGGCGGTGCCGAAGGAAGGGAGGAGGGCAGGGGCGGCGGACGCACCCGGCGCCGGTCGGAGGGCGGCGGGCGGCGGACGCACCCAGCGGTGGGCGGCGAACGCACCCGGCGGCGGGCAGCGGACGCACCCGACGGCGGGCGCGAGGAGCGGACGGCAGGAGTCGGTGGGGGTATCGGGAGTAAAAATCGCGATGCTTACCCGAGAAGCGCCCCCGAGCTCGCTTACTGGATAAGCGGTGCCCCAGTTGTTTTTTGGATTGTGGACTAAGCGGCTTAGGAGGTAAGCGAAAAATAAGCTAGGTGTTTGGGTGGGCTTATCGCTTATTTCCACAGATAAGCGGGAAATAAGCGGATACAAACAGGGCCTTTAGCATACCATTCAAAGTATTTTGCCTGAAATAGTGAAAATTTCAAGTAACCTAATTTGTGCATAACATTACAAGACCAGATTTCAGAAGAACAGGATATAGACTATCTGATCAGGAATTTAGGAATGAACCTATGAAGCATACATGTTTCAACAATAAGCCATCAGCTTTGAGAAGGATAACTGCATACTCTCCACAACAAAGAGCTTCCAATCATCCTTGGAAACAAAAAAAAAAGTGGTTTTGCAACACAGCCAGTCAGACATGATGTCACAGTGAATGAAACGGAAGAAGCCATTTTAATTTAGAAAAGGAAATCATCCCTGGCTTCTTTGGAGGTTATTTTGTGGGTGTCACGGCATTAATCATGAGAAAAAAGAAGAATAAATTTACTACTGAACAGACGAAAAAAAACGTGAGTGCTTACTTGCTGCAGGTAATTTAGCTGTGAGTGAAGGATACAAATAAGCCATCTCAATTGCATACATTGATGGCCTTATTGGTTGTTACTGATTACAAGAGTTTAGACAACTAACATTGAATTGCATCTCAGAAAAAATGAAAACCTAAGAGAAATTTGTAATTAGAAGGAAACTAGAAATAAATTTTGTAGGGCAATAAAAAGGCTAGGAAATGTTAAATGGATGCCAGAGAATGTAGGGAGAGAGACTTACATCATACACCAATGATCTGAATGCCAGGAGTTACCGTAACAGAAGAAAATAAAATGCATTCCATAAACAAAACATTTTAATAATAGCTACTTTCATGTGTCTTTGGATACAACAGGTACATGATAAATAAAGATACAGAAGTCAAAATAAAGAGAAGTTTGAAGGAGCGTAAAAGGAATCGCAATGCAGTTTTATTTGAATCCATGTATGCATGTACGTGCATTCTTGCATTCAGTTATGACAAAGAGGGTTAGGAGGAAAGAGAAGTACCTGCTATGCTGCTGCATCTGGTTCTTTTCCTGGCAAGAGAAACAAAATAAAAAATGAATAAGGTGCATAAATAACATAGTGCTGCAATGCTAAAGGAGGAAAAAAAACATTTACGAAATTGATTATGATCATTAGTAACTAAATACATTCAGAAAAAATTAAAACCATTCGCAATAGGGCTAGGCGATATAACTGAACTGTTAGTTCGCAAAGATCAAGCCAAGTCACTATAAGCAATGCTGGTAGTGATAGGGAAAAAAAGAAATAACAGTTCTGACAGAATCACTTATGATTTGGTTGCACACACAAAGTAGCGAGGAAAGAAAATAGTGCATAGACAAATGACAACTTCCTAAATCAAACTGCTGAATGATTGCAAGGGAGGTGCATACTTCCTCTTTCTGTTGCCCATAAATCAGTTCACAATTACCTGAATTGCACAGTAGTTGTCTCCAACCTGAGGATTGATCAGTTTACAATTATCTAAATCTACGGCATCTTAAATTTTTTAACTGAATTTATCTCCAACTTGTCAGCTTTATCTTCATGTTGTAACCTTATTGTCAGGCCAAATAATCATTTTCTTTAAGCAGGTTGAACAAGTAAAGATTTCTCAGTGGATCATTGAAGGAAGGTACTCCTATACAGTCCAGAACTATGATTTCTTTGTGAATGCATGAGATATGCTAGCCATTGCCAATGGCAATAGATCTGCAATTTGGTTATCAGATGGACTGAAGATCATCCCATCTGGCCACTCAGTCTGTCAGGTTGTTAAGAAGATATTTGATATTGTTACTACTTTGTAGCTAGGGAGTAGTACATAATGCATATTTTTCATGGCAACAATGATGTTGAACAGGATGGCCATGCTAAGTACAGATATTAGCTCTATTCTTTTGTGTTGCGTATCAAACAGATTAATCAAAATAATTTACAGGGACGATCACAATTTGAGCAAGAGGTAGTCCAACTCAACTCAATCTGAAATCTAATTTATCTTCGTGAAACTTAAAAGAAAGCTTGATTTCTAGCTCATTAAACTCACAACTGAGACTATAACAGAAAAAATTGGAAAGGGCATTAAACCCATGAATAGAGTGTTGAATGCCTTGTTTTGGATTGCTGCCCATAGCAACGCACGGGCACGATCCTAGTTTCTCAAAAAAAGGTGAACGTTGCGTGAAGAAGAGGCGGCGACACGACATGGGAGCCAGGGGCTGGATCGATCAGGTTTAGGTTCGATCCCTCGCGAAAGAAAGGCCTGTAGGATGGACCAAATTACATTGGGTCCAGCTTGGGCCATTTTAATGCTAATTTCAATTTAACCAAAAGAAAGGCCCACCTAGAAACTCATCTATTACCACACCTAGAAATATCGTTGCAATACCACCTTGTGTGTACTCAAATGTAGTCACATATGATGTTGGTGGCAATAGAACTTCAAGGGATGCAACGAATGACTTTCTCGATGCAATATAATAAGATCTTTTGCAACGCAGGACAAGATTAAAGCAACACCGTTTCATCATGGCTATATTCACAACTACTTGCAACTAATCCTTTTTTAGATGCAATATAGCAACAGCTATTGCAACGCAAGTCAAGATTGAGATGACGAAATTACATTGTGGCCATATGCGCAGCTACTTGCAACCAACTTTACAATGGTGGCAACAATACCTAGCTATCGCAACACAAAATCAATATTATCACAACTCAACGCTAGTCATGGCAATAGGAACCCATACTCGCAACCAACTTTCCTCCGTAGCATTAGCGCCTCCCTTTTGCAATAGAGCTTATGACTAACTCAACACACAATTTTGGTGGCCATAAGGCTCATATATCACTACCAATTATGCCGTTGGTTGCTATAAAATCGAATATTGCAACTAAATGTGTGGTGTTGCGAAAACAAGTGGTGCTAAAAGGGTCAAATCCTTGTAGTGATATGTAAGCCTTTGATTCATTTGCCCCTCCCATTGTCCTATGTTAGCTATTTCTACTAGATGTATTCCCCCCCAAATCTTGACTAAAGCACAAGCAATGGAAATTTGTCGAAGAAAAATAGCACAAACCAGCAAATTTTTGCTGCTGCAAGGTAATTATATTCTGCTTTCAAGTTGTGTTAGGTAAAATACGATGAATCAATTATCTTTGTTGCTCAGGTTTGTCTCAATTTGGGCTACTGAACCAGTTCAAAACTTAGATGGAAGGACCTAAAGCCTATAGTTGGATAAATTTGAAACGAATAGCTGCAGGTTGGTGAGGAAAATTACTATCTCATGCTAGTAGAGACAAGAGTGGTGTTGATCAAGACTTGTTAAGCTAGTATTCCAGTCTCTAAGTTTCCAAAATGGATGATGGATTTGATTCAGTCACCTATCTGAGATTGTTTCAGTGTTTATAGTATAGTTTAGATCCTATCTTTTTTTAGCAAGAAACTCTATCTTGCCTCCATGCCATTTCTAAAACTAGGTTAGATGGTGAAATCTGCCTGTGCTGTAATATACAATTGTTACTTTTTGAAAGCCTGAAATTCTTGTATGTGGGACTCTAGTTGTTTTACTTTCTAGCTCATTGCAATGTTCTTATCATAGTAGCAAGTTGTTTTGACATCTCCAATATGCTCTTATGAATTTCTAATGCTAGAAGCTATAGTGATGAAAAACAATCGGATCTGTTGCATGCATATCGATATGCCCTGCTAGAAAATCTCTAATTATTCTCTTTGTACTGCATATTGATGGTATAAATAAGAATTATGTGTGTCTTAAAATGCAAAAAATACTTAAATCTTTATTATCTAATCAGATTGATCATCTATGTTTCTAAACTGTCATTGCTTTTTTCTCACAATCAGTCAGCTACTTATTATTGAGCTTTATCAACATGATGATGCTCATGTTTGATCCAACAAGTCTTGATCTATCTTTTTTTTTTTCCAAAAAGGCATGAAAATAATTTCAGTATACTCTTTATTTTAGGTTGTTGAATTCTCGACGACCAAGATTGGGAAGCATGGCCATGCCAAGTGACTCTGTTTTGGCTCATAAAAACAGCATAAAAGACAGCTTCGTTTTGAAGTTCATTTTTATATATTTTTATTATTTTAATAAACAGATACATAGATGTGTGTCTAGAAATATTCTTATCATTTTTTTTATTTTTAGATTTTTATAATATTTATAATATTTTCAAGTCTCAAGTTAGCTTGCAAATTTGTACTCCTTTAAGATGCAAGTAAGCTAATTTGTGCTACGTATTGTTTTGAGCTTCTTCTTGTGAGATCTTCACAGCATAAAATGCGGCGTATGTGGGCTGTCACATACCCTCGCAAAATGCAAGAGACCGCATGTGGGTTGCCGCGTACGTCCACGACAGAGCTCGTGGCTTGTGCAGATGCAGGGTGGGTAGCCGCAAACCGCCCCGCTTGCATCCCTAGTTCGTCTGGAACCAAAATTTGCCTAAGTCCTTAATTGTTGTTGTTTTTTTTAAAAAAATTTGAAGCCAATCTTGTGTTTTTGTCTGATAATTCTCCAACAACTTGAACTATAATGGATAGTCCTATGCTCAACCTCCACAATGGATGTGTTTTACATCAAAGTTGTGAACTCTAAATAATTTTAAATCTTGGCAAAATTTTGATGAATATCACTCAAACCATATTTCAGCAACTCTAAATTTTATCCTTTGAACTCATGTTTTCCGTCATATTTGGCTCGATTGATTTTTGAATCCAGTCACCTAAATACATATAAGCCTTTACAAATATTGTACACCTATCATCTAGTTACAACTCTTAGTTTATGTTTCATATAAATGAAAAAAAAAGATCAATGTGCTGCTCATTGTCTTTGAATTTTGAATTTCAAAGACCAATAAACTTTGCAACTTGACATGATTCCAACTAATCTCACAAGAGTATTGTTGCCTAGTGGCTTATTTAATAGACTTGTGTAGCCTTCTCCTTTTTCTTACTTATTATGTATAGAATTAACGAGGTAGAGGTCTGAGTCTATCTCGTCAGCACCGTTGATTGAGATGTGGATCCTAACGAGTGTTTCTATCGCCCGAACGTGGTGGGACCCTGCCTATGAGGGTAGAGTGAAACAGAGGAGGGAGGGCCTAGGGGGCAACGTAGTGCCACCGCTTTTTATTTTTACTGATTTTCTTTATCTATGAAGTGCTCCCTCCATTTTCTTTAATTCCCTCCGTCCAAATTGTAGATCGTTTTGATATTTATAAATTCATAATTTTTATTACACCCCCAGATAGATACATATCTAAATAGTGAAAGGATCTCTAGCTTAGTGGCCGGAGCACCTGAATAGCATCCAATAGGGTCAGCCGTGGGAGCGAATTAAAAGGATCTAGAATAAAAAAATTATAAAAAATAGGTTGTTGCTTGCTGAATTCGGTAAAAAAAGATACTATGTCTAAATATATAGTAAAAGTTAGGAATCTAGAAATGTTTAAAACAGCCTACCATTTGACGACGGAGGGAGTAATAAAAAAAGTGTTGGATAATTTTTTTTAAATATAATTGGATGTTTTTTTAAAAAAAATTGGATTGTTTTTTGAAAAAAAGTCTATTTGACCCCTAACTATCGGAACAATCTGTTTTACCATGTCGCATCTAAGTGGTGCCACGTAGGATAGCCTGGCAGCACGCATGGTACCAGTTCAGAACTAGCCCCTATAATATATACATTGGGCTTGCTCTTTCCTAGTTGTCCTCAATCTGCTTAATTGAACCTAGAAATTATATGTATTCATAAAAGAAAAAAGAAATGATAACGGTGATCGAACAAGGATTAAGCATAGGTATGGTCGGGCTAGCTCTATACGACCAACTATTAGTTGCTACCACCGACTTGTACCGACGACCAACGATTACTTGCGACCACGCCCGACTTGTACCGAAGTCAGCCATGTGGGGCCGTGGTGCTGTGGCAGCAGCAGCCAACGTGGCTGCATCATGCTCCTGCAGTCCTGCATGCTCGAGATCATCCAGGAAGCATGAGTATGACACTGACAAATGACAAACGTGTGACAATTGAAACTTGTGCGGATCGGACAACAGCAGATGCGCACGCACATACGTCAACGATGATCTGACGACAGCTCTCTTGGCGCTCAGCTAGGGCCTAGCCTAACAGGCCCGTCATCAGAAGCATCGACGGTGATACGCGCTATGATGATCCGCCGTTCAGTCAAGCCCGCCCGGCCGGCGGCCGTCTGCATCCATCCATGGCGACAACACATGCTTTGGTTTTTCCGCGCCAAATTAATCAACCACGCCGAGGACTTCAGTTCATGACTTTCTTGCGTCTCGACGAATAAGAGGGTGTTTGGATACACCCACTAAAGTTAACTTTAGCACATGTCACACCGGATGTTTGGATGCTAATTATGAGTATTAAATATAGGCTAATTACAAAACTAATTGCACAGATTGAGTCTAATTCGCGAGATGAATCTATTAAGCTTAATTAGTCCATGATTTGACAATGTGGTACTACAATAACCATTTGCTAATGACGGATTAATTAGGGTTAATAGATTTGTCTCGCGAATTAGCACAGGGTTCTGCAATTAGTTTTATAATTAGCTCATGTTTAGTCCTCCTAAGCATTCGAACATCCGATGTGGCACTGCTAAAATTTAGCACCTAGTATCCAAACACCATCTAAATAATCGCATGATCATGATATTACTACTGTTTCTTGATGTGATCTGCCTGTCGGATCGATTATTACAACGCAACTAGTAGTTCGATCGAAAGAGAAAATTCTGCTACGACTGCTTGTTGTTATGATCCGTCTGGTTGACTGACGTAGATCCTCCGCCAGCTCAGTTCTCTGCCGGCGCCGGAGCGGCGAGGACGTGCGCCTTGAACTCCTCCATGCAGGCGGGGTCCAGCGACACGGACACCTGCACCTCGCCGTCCTCCCTCCCGGCGACGAGCACCATCTCCCCGTCGTGGTTCATGGACACGAGCTCCACGCGCGCCGGCCGGCCGAACCCGAAGTCCGACGCCTCGTGCACGCGGAACCGCGGGCTCGCCGCCACGTTGCACAGCCGCTGGAACGGCAGCGACATCATCTTCTCGATCCACCGCTCCGAGCCGCCCAGCGGCGCCGCCTCCATCTCCGCCACGGCCGCCTGGATCGCGCGGCACGCGCCCAGGAGACCCCGCGCGCCGACGAGGTCCCCCGCGTCGGCGCTCGCCAGGCAGCCCTTGATGCAGTTGCCCAGGTAGCCGTCGGCGACGGGCGGGTCCAGGCGCGCGCGCAGGTCGGCGAGGAAGACCAGGTACGTGTCGTCGCCGGCGGCCAGGGACTTGGCGCGCACGAACGCCGTCCAGCCCAGCGCCGCCAGCGCCACGAACGTCGACACCGGCTTCTTCTTGCTGCTGGTGGTGGTGCTGTCGCCGGCGGCCTCCTCCTCCTCGGCCGCGGCGAGCGCGTCGATGCGGCGCTTCAGGGACCGGATGTCGTCGGCGGCGAGGTGGAAGGTGCGGCGCCCCAGCCGGAAGCGCTGGCTGAAGTCGTAGTCCATCATGGCCTGCAAGCAAAGGTTCCGTGAGCAAGGCATTCACGGCTCAACAACACCCGCGGCGTGCGCCATTGATGGTCGCCTGCTCCTCGCTTCCCCACACGTCTACGATGTCTTTATACATTTATAT
>NC_028455.1:3522573-3607425 GCF_000263155.2 Setaria italica | reverse complement strand
GTATATATATATATATATATATATATATATATATATATATATATATAAGTTGTACGTATGAGGCACAACAAAGTAAACGATATACGATCTACGCATGATGGATAGGTTGTTCGATACGATGTACGTACCACGGGGAGGTTGGGCGCGACCTTCCTGAGCATCTCGCGCGCGAACTCGTCGCCGTTGGGGACGCCGACGACGCCCCGGTCGTAGTGCGGCGCGCAGAGGGCCTTGGTGACCGGGGACCCCTCGCGTGCGGCGGCCGCCCATGCGCCGACGAACCGCCAGACGGCCTGGCCGTCGGCGACGGCGTGGTGCACGGAGACGCCGAGCGCGAGGCCGCCGGGGAGGCGCGTGGCCTGCACGGAGAGCACGGGCGCCGGGAGCACCGCGGTGTCGAGGCCCGGGACCAGGGCCAGGAACGCCGCGATGTCGTGCGCCTCGTCGGTGGCGAGGCGGCGCACGTCCATGGCATCCGCCTCGGCCTCGACGAAGGCCACCCCGGGGTCGTCGGCGCAGTCGACGAAGACGTCCCCGGTCTCGGCAACGTACGCCAGCTTCCCCGCCAGGGGCAGGTAGAGCGCCAGCGTCGCGGCGAGGGAGTCCTTGAGCCGCCTCACCGCCGCCTGGAACGCGTCGCCGTCGTCGCCGGGCAGGTCGTAGAGGAAGACCCGCTGGATGGGCGGCAGCACGACCCAGGGCGTGTCGAAGAAGGACAGCTTCACGCGGCCGCCCTCGCCGGCACCAGCTCCGCGCTCGGCCGTCGGCACCGGCGCGACGCGCGTCACGGCGAGCACGCGCACGGCCGCCGCCGCACCGGTGGCGTTGGCGTCGCCCATCGATCGATACAATCTGTGGCGAGTAGCTAGCGGCGGCGACTACGAGTCTTGGTCGAATCCGATGGATCCTAGAGCACTACGAAGCGTTGGCGAGGAGGGAGAAGTGAGAGACTTCGCTTGGCTCGTGTCGCGCCAATATGTAGCCGGCCAAAAGACGGCAGCTTTTTGGGGGAGGGGGCAAGCAAATGTAAAGATAGGCAACGCCAGCAGCTTCCTCGGCGGCTGGCGCGCGCGGGAAGGATCGGATGACGCGCTCCGATCCTACCCGTTTGTTAGTCAGTTGGGCTTTGGGTCTCCTAGCTCGATCGTCACACACATCTGATTTGTACCACGATTTCCAACCGTACGATGGATCTAGCTTGCCGCGTGCGTAGTATACAGTTTTTTTCCCGTCCAAACAAGGCAGGCAAACGCAACCAACTCGTGTTGTGCCTGGCATCGTATCGCGACGTTCTGATCCGACCAGCTGGTGACCCGCCGCACAGACCGATCTGTGTTGGCGGTTTTCTGTGCTGACGGGTGGTTACATCACTCGCCAGCACAAATGGTTTTTTACTGGCGGGTGGTTATGCCAATCTCTATGCATATATATTTTCTACCCCTAATTGAGGGGGTTCGTTGGGCTCAGGCGGTACGGTATGAAATCCCGGGAAACATGGGTATTGAAAATCTTAAAAACCGTAGGTTCCTTATTGTTCACACTTTCTCCGAAGACTCATCCAATATATTATTTTCTGTGAGTTATTTATAAATTTTATTTTCTACCAGTTGTTAGCCCGTGAGTTATTTATAATTTCTATTTCCCAGTTGTTAGCTGTTAAATTGAAATATGTACCTCTAACCACATAATAACAAACTTGAATAATAAATAATTCACATTATTCAAAACTGCATCGTACATAATATATAATTCACATTATTCAACAAACTTGAATAATAAATGATTCACATAATTCAACATTTGAAATAGAGCTATTCTTTACGTCAGTAATATTAAAACTACTACGCCCATCTACGAAGATCTTTGCACTCGTCTGCCATCAACACGTCATTTTTATCAAAGAATGCTCCATCCTCATGACAAATCTCGCATAGGTGAACCTCGCCATGTCCCTACAAATGTTGTCGATGTGTTTGTCTTCGAGCGTCGCATCGTGAGTGTCGATCCTAGGCATCTGTAGGTATACAGTAAATGAAGATTATGATGTATTACCATTAAAAAGTTAGCACATGGCAGTGTATAAGAGACTTACGTCTTCGGGGTTCATCCAATACCTTCCATTATTTCTGAGGAACTCACACACATAATATCCGCATAGCGCAGTATCGGAAGGTTGCTTGTGGCACTGCAATCAAATAGAAAAATGATGAGTTGTTATTAATGACAAGTCTACATTATATGAAAAAACTTAAGTTTTTATGTTCTTACGAATCTATAATATATTATTTTCATAGCTTTCTTCCTTTTTTATCATGGTCCCCACCTTTTAGTATGTAAAGCTTGTACACACTTTGAGAATATAAAGACAAGAGTTAGTAATACAACTTAGGTGCATAGAATGTCAACATGCATTTAAACACTGCCAAGAAATATCTTACTTTGTATAATGCCTATGAATTCCTTGTAACTATCTGTTGACGCCTGATTTTCGTCACTAGTAGAATCGGCGCCAAGAAGAGAGGGAATCGGAGAAGCACAGCTGGGAATCGGCCAAGTGGTGCTACAGTGTGAGATCGGCTGGTGATTTCTGTCTCGCTTCGGGTCAAGTATACCAGAGTCCCAATCGGTAGCCTTTTGCCGATGAGGAATCGGCCGATTAGGAGGATGGGCTAAATGGGCCTGTATGGGCTTAGAAAGGAATAGAAGGATGAGGTGGAAATCAGCCCACGAAGCGTGGAGTAACCAACCTAGCACGAATTGTGCTTGTAGATATTTGTTTTCGGTTTGAATTAGGGATAGAGTTCTAGTCGGTTAAAGAGTTATCTGTGCGGGGCTATAAATAGCTACCTTTGTAAATCTGTAATCATCAACTAATCAATACAACAAGCTACTTTTTCCTCGTACTTACTTTCAAGCAGGCGACTTCGCTACTACTTTTCCCTTTTTCACGAGTTCGTGCGGGTTGGCAGGGCTGCATCATCTTGATCTCCGGCCGATTCTGTAAGTTCCGTTTATCGAGTAATATCTAAGCTTTAACTTCGGGTGTATCGCTGTTGTTTCGTTTAGATTTATTCACTAGTTATCGATATTTGCTAGATTCATAGGTTTTACCTGTTTCTCTAGTCTTTATCACCAGTTATCCAGCTAGGAATCGGTAGTGTCGGCTTTCTCTATTTTCCATCGTTAAATCCATCTATTGCCGATTAGATCTATTCCTAGTGTTGTTATCATAAGCTTTGTATCGATTACTCTAGTAATTCTTTGTCAACAAGGCTGCAGAGATCAGGCTATCCTATAGCCGATTTCATTACTACAGTAAATCGGCCGATTCGCCGATAAACTCTCTCAAGATCGAAAACTTAGCCGATCGAGATTTCTAGACCTGACACGAATTCTTCCTTGCCAATCAACAGGTCAGATTGGCTGGCACGCCGCGCGAACTGCACCAGGGCATTCACCCGAACAGGAGCTAAGCAGATTCTCCCGGGTCGTGTGTCGGTCGCTGGGATTCGGTTGACCGATTTCTAGCGCCAACACACTTTTGGCACGCCCGGTGGGACGAATACAACCACCATCATGTCGAAAGCTGCTGAAGTCTCCGAAGAAAACATCATCGAGGTGACGGAAGCAGATCTGAAGGACGACCAGAAGGAAGAGCTGGATAAGTATACGGCCCAGTTCCGGAAAGCTTGCCTACAAAATGTCCGATATGATTCAACAATCTATTTATCACGCCTTCGTTGATCAATCCCCAGTACTTTCAAATATGGTGCACAATGCTGTTGTAAACTCCTTCGCTGGTGGGATACCTCAAGGATACAGGGGACCGGCATATTTTCAGCCGATTCCACCAAATCAGACTTATTCAAATTCGGCTTCGCAGCCGATCCAATTCTCTAGCGGAGGATCAGGTGCTTCCTCATCATCAGCTACTATGGGATATGGCTCCATCCAACTATCCTCTGCACCATTCCCTCCAGTCAGCCCAATTAACCCATCACCCTGGGGGGCACCTTCAGTCACGGCCGGTCAGAATCAATCGGCCAGTCAATTGAACCCTCCATTTCAGACATCCTTCCAGGCTGCTATTCGGCCAACCGTGCCGCCATACCAGCCTGTCGCTCCAGAGGTCAACAAGACAGCAGAGATCATGCTGTTTGATGAAGCGAGTGGCTCATTCAAACAGCCAGCCTTTACTACACAGCTGGCTTACACTCAGATACCACCCTTCAATCAACCTCCGTTCATTCAGCCTCCGATTTATCAGCACGTGCCAGTGCCTCAACCAACAGTTCACCAGCCACAGCCAGACTGGTCGGCACGTATTGCGGAAGTAATGCAAGAACAATTCGGCTTGAAGCCGAAGGTGCAAACTTATACCTATAGAACACCATACCCGTCTACATATGACCTATTGCCGTTCCCTCATCGGTATAAAGTTCCTGACTTCACTAAATTTTCGGGGATGGATGATACTTCGATCGTAGAGCATGTGACTAGGTTCATCATACAATGCGGAGAAGCAGCTACGCAAGACGCCCTACGGGTACGGTTGTTCTCGTCATCTCTGTCTGGTTCGGCCTTTCAATGGTTCACTACATTGCCGCCAAACTCAATTATCACATGGGCCGATTTAGAAAAACAGTTCCACAAATACTTCTACGCCGGGGTGCATGAGATGAAGCTGTCCGATTTGACCAGCCTTAGGCAAAGAAGTGACGAGCCGATATCCTCGTATATACAGACGTTTCGGGAAATCAGAAACAAGTGCTACTCCCTGGCTCTAACCGACGCACAGTTGGCCGATATAGCTTTTCAAGGCCTTCTGCCCCACATCAAAGAAAGATACGCTTCACAAGAGTTCGAAAGTCTGAGCCAGATTGTTCACCGAATGTCTGGACAGGAGGTACGTCCCTTCGATCTGCGGAGGAATTTCCAAAAGAAAGTAGCGTTCCTGGAAGAGTTAGAGGATGAGGAAGATGTTGAAGTCGGACTTGCGGAGTGGATCAAAGGGAAGAAGCCGATATCATGCCCATTCGGCAAAAAGAATCCGGAAGTGTTCGGTTTTGACACAACTAAGGCCGATAAAATCTTCAACCTTCTCCTCCAAGACGGGCAAATTAAACTCTCACCGTATCACACAATACCTTCTGCCGAACAACTAAAAAAGATGAAGTATTGCAAGTGGCACAATGCCACATCCCATGATACCAATGAGTGCAAGATCTTCAGGCAGCAGATACAGTCGGCCATTGAGCAAGGCAGACTTAAATTTGAAGTGCCGGCAAAATCGGCCAAGCCAATGAAGATTGACCAACACCCCTTCCCCACCAACATGGTTGATACGGGGAAGAATTCACTCCGAACAAAAGTGCTGACGTCCGAATCGGTCAAAAAGAGTGGTGCCGTCGACCCCAGAAATCAAGCTTCGCCTGAAGAGGTCAAGGGAAAGCGGCGGATGGAAGACAACGATGGCGAATCAGAAGGGCCACGCATTACTTCCCAGTTCCTGCTCCAGAAGTACCAACGTCAGCATGAACGCTCAAGGTCCCGGGAAGAAGCAATGCGTCGGCACGAAGAACACTGGAGATGCCCGTTCTTCATTCACTGTTGGGAAAACAACCTCAGGCTACCTTCAGCCGACGCTTGCCTAGAATGCAACGGTCCATATCAAGGCAATCGGCCGTTCAACAGGTCTCGCTCCAGAGATGGAAGGCCAGAACCGATCAGCAGGAGTTGGCGCAACCAAGATGACCAGCGCCCTCCCGTGCGTGATTGGTTGGGGGGCAGAAGTGACCGATATGATCGGTCGGAAGATAGACGCCATGATAGGCAGGGGGGCAGGACTGGTCGGAATGACCGGTCAGAAAACAAGACCAATGTTCACAACCGGATCGAAGAGATGGCCGATGCTCGGGTGACAGATGAAAACCCGTTAGAATGCAAACCGGAGTGGGAACGCGCCAAGTCAGGGGGAAGACCAATAAACCCCAGGTGGTGTCCCGATAGATTAACCAAGTCTCAAAAAAGGAGAATCCAACGTCTCCGCCAATGGGAACAGCAAGAAGAAGAGAGCACGACAGACAAGAAGGAAGGAAGGCCTCGGGTGTGGCGCCCCAAAAGAAACGATAAAGGGGACGACGAATCGGCGGGTGATGAATCGGCAGCCGAGATCGGCATGGTTTTTATACTGCCGATGGAATTCATGACTCCTGCCGATCGACAGGATATATCGGCAATAGAAGAACAGACAGCACAGTTGGCCTTGGAGCCAATGATGGCCACGTTCGAGAAGCCCGAAGATGACGAACGACAACACATGAAGGCGCTGTTCCTTAAAGGGCATGTTGACGGCCGTCCCCTCACTAGACTGATGGTAGACGGAGGAGCTGCAGTCAACATCATGCCGTACGCTGTACTCCGGAAACTTGGGAAAAGCGACGACGACCTGACCAAGACAGACATGATGCTCAAGGACTTCGAGGGCAAGGTGTCAAACGCTCGCGGTGCTCTCTGCGTCGACCTTACCATCGGCAGTAAGACCCTCCCTACCACCTTCTTCGTTATTAATGGCAAGGGGTCCTACAACATGCTACTTGGCCGAGACTGGATACACGCAAACTGCTGCATCCCGTCAACAATGCATCAATGCCTCGTGCAATGGGTCGGCGATAGCATCGAAGTGGTCAACGCCGATTCCGCGTATAGCATCGCGGCAGCCGACGCGCAGCAGTGGAGCTGCGAAACCGTCAGATGCATATCTGGCAGGGTGTGGGAGACCGATTTCCTGAAGGTCACCGATTTTGGCCTACAGCCGATCCGAGCAGTCGGCTCCGAAGACTCAGAATAGATGGATCAATTCGCCTGAGAAGATGGGAAGCTAGGGCACGGGTTCACATCGGCCGATTCATTGGAAATGATAGATTTAGGCGATGGTATCAAACCAAGGCCGACTTATATTAGTGCAAATTTAGATCCAGAGTACAAGTGTAAATTGACAAATCCACTAAAGGAATTTAAGGATTGTTTTGCTTGGGAGTATCACGAGATGCCCGGTTTAGACCGATCCATTGTTGAACATCGGCTACCCATAAAACCAGGATATCGGCCGTACCAACAACCCGCACGGCGTTGCAATCCTAAAATACTACCAGACATAAAAGCTGAAATAACTCGGCTAATCAAAACGAAATTTATTCGGCAATGTCGTTATGCCGAGTGGATTTCTAACATCGTACCAGTATATAAGAAAAATGGGAAGCTACGCGTTTGCGTTGATTTCAGGAATCTTAATCAGGCCACACCGATGGATGGTTACCCCATGCCAACGGCCGATGTGCTGATCGACGCTGCCGCGGGGCATAAAATCATTAACTTCATGGACGGAAACGCCGGGTACAATCAAATACTTATGGCCGAAGAGGATATACCCAAAACGGCCTTCAGATGTCCAGGCCATCTTGGTTTGTTCGAGTGGGTGGTGATGACTTTCGGCTTGAAGAACGCTGGCGCTACATATCAGAGAGCTATGAATTACATATTCCACAAACTCATTGGCCTTCTGGTAGAAATCTACATCGATGATGTCGTGGTCAAGTCCAAAGGTCACGAAGAACATCTGGCCGATTTACGAAAAGTGCTAGAGTGTACCAAAAAACACGGTCTCAAGATGAATCCCAACAAATGTGCTTTCGGCGTATCCGCCGGACAGTTCTTAGGATTCATGGTACACGAACGTGGCATAGAGATCAATCGGAAGACCATAGCGGCCATCAACAAAGTCGTGGCCCCACAAAACAAAACCGAACTGCAGTCTCTAATCGGCAAGGTGAATTTCATCAGAAGATTTATATCTAATCTATCTGGACGGATTCAAGCATTCACGCCACTTCTGAAGCTAAAGCCGGACCAGGAGTTTATATGGGGGGAAGAGCAACGCAAAGCATTGGAAGATATCAAGCAATACTTGGTCTCACCACCAGTGTTGGTTCCCCCTCAAACTGGTAAGCCGTTTAAACTATACTTATCAGCCGATGAAAAAGCTATTGGATCGGCTCTAGTCCAGGAGTTTGAAGGCAAGGAGCGGGTAATTTATTATGTCAGTAGAAGACTTCTAGATGCTGAAACAAGATATCCTCCAGTGGAGCGTTTGTGCCTATGTCTTTACTTCTCATGCACCAAACTTAGGCACTATCTACTGTCGGCGGAATGTGTAGTCGTATGCAAAGACGACGTAGTAAAATACATGCTATCACTGCCGATATTGAAAGGTCGAATCGGCAAATGGATCTTAGCTTTATCAGAGTTTGACCTGCGGTATGAATCGGCAAAAGCCGTCAAGGGTCAAGTCATGGCCGATTTCGTCGCCCAGCACTGCGGACCGGAGATTGCCCTCGTAGAGCTGGCACCTTTGACATTATATTTCGACGGGTCATCATGTGTGGCCGGATCAGGAGTCAGCATCGTTCTTATATCGCCTCGGGGGGCAAGCTATGATTTTTCTCTGCCGATAGAAACCGCCGCTACTAACAATCAAGCGGAGTACCGAGCTGTATTAAAAGGCTTACAACTATTGAGAGAAGTCAAGGCCGATTCCGTTGAAGTCTTCGGAGATTCTATGCTTATTGTGGATCAACTGACCGGAAGGTCCGAATGCAAAGACGACGTATTAAGAATTTATTACGAAGATTGCTTATGGCTTTTAAAAGAATTCCGATCGGCAGTAATCGAGCACATCCCAAGAAACCGCAACGAAGACGCCAACAAACTCGCCCAGCATGCATCTGGGTATCGGCCAATCCCAGGCACTATGGCTCTAGAGCTCACGGCCGATGACTGGCGTAAAGAAATTGCCGACTACCTGAAGGATCCGTCTAAAAAGGTGGAGCGACGAGTACGTTTTCATGCCACCAAATACGTGCTGCTCGAAGATGACCTATTCTACCGAACGATCGACGGGGTTCTTCTCAAATGCCTTGGGACAGAAGAGGCCAAGACGCTGATGGGAGAAATCCATGAGGGGGTATGTGGAGCACACCAATCGGTGCATAAGATGAAGTGGATGATCAGGAATAATGGGTACTACTGGCCAACGATCCTCGAAGACTGTTTCAAATATTATAAGGGCTGTCAGGAATGCCAAAAGTTTGGAAATATCCAGCGTGCACCCGCATCGGCCATGAACCCCATCATTAAGCCATGGCCGTTCAGGGGGTGGGGAATAGACCTTATCGGCCAAATTTACCCACCATCAAGAAAAGGACACAAATTTATTCTGGTGGCTACTGATTACTTTACTAAATGGGTAGAGGCAATCCCGTTGAAAGCCGTGACATCGGCTATCATGGCCAATTTCGTAAGAGATCACATCGTTTACCGATTCGGTATCCCTCAGACTATAACAACCGATCAAGGAACAATGTTCACATCGGGGGAATTCGAGGAATTTACGACCGATATGGGAATCAAATTGTTAAATTCTTCTCCCTACTACGCCCAAGCCAATGGTCAGGCAGAATCCTCCAATAAAGGGATAATCAAATTGATCAAAAGAAAAGTCGAGGAACAACCGAAGAAGTGGCATCTATGTTTGACAGAGGCCTTATGGGCGTACCGGATGGCTTGTCATGGGGCTACCAAGTTATCTCCTTACCAATTGGTGTACGGTCACGATGCAGTACTACCGTGGGAATCAGGAGCAGGATCGAGGCGTATTTCGCTCCAGGATCAGTTAACGGCCGATGATTACTCATCACTTATGAAAAGGGAACTTGACGATTTGGCTGGCCAACGATTAAGGGCTTTGATAAGCATCGAAGAAAACAAAAAGAAGGTAGCCAGGTGGTACGATAAGAAGGTCAAAGTCAAACAATTCTCCCCTGGAGACCTGGTATGGAAGTTAGTATTGCCGATTGGGTCGAAAGATCCTAAATTTGGAAAATGGTCCCCTACATGGGAAGGGCCGTATAAAATCGGCAGACGCGCTCCGGGGAATGCTTACATTCTGGAAACAATAGAAGGAGAAGAATTTACTAGGGCTCTGAACGGAAGGTACTTAAAAAGATACTACCCCAGCATATGGGTCGGAGCGTAAGGAGTCAACCGTGACGCGACCACACGTAGCCGATACGAATCGGTTCAAACACATAGTCGTCCAAATCGGCCGATTACATTCATTCGGTACGGGCGATGGGTTACATGGCCGACAAAACATTAGTCGCCCTTAGAACAAAAAATACAATAACTAATTATTTTTCTTCTTGCGCTCCCTCTCAGCCCGGCCTAATTCTATCATACGACGGATGTACTCCTCATCCATCTCCGAAGCCTCACCAGCTTGTTTCTTGCGTTCCCTCTCAGCCCGGCCTAATTCTATCATACGACGGATATACTCCTCATCCATCTCCGAAGCCTCACCAGCTTGTTTCTTGCGTTCTCTCTCAGTCCGACCCAACTCTATCATGAGACGGAGGTATTCTTCTTCTATTTCTTTCATTGAAGCCTCCGCTTCAATTTGGCGTGAGAGAAGGTGGCTCCGATCCATGGCCGGGCGCGAAGTTCCCGCCGTCGCGTCTTCAAGGACGGCTCGCGGAGGAAGTGGATGACTCCTGTCGGGTGGAGATCGCCGGCGACCGTTGCTCTCCACAAACTCCAAGACTACACGGGCCTCCGCGGTGACGTGATCTTGAAGTTCGTCACGGTAAGCCCTGATCAGGTCCTAATCCTCTGACGACAATGGGTCCTCGGAGTGTATGAGCACAATGGCGCATTCGAGCCCAGGGCTAAGACGTCGAGGCTGAAACAAAGAAAGATTAAGAGGGGGCATCCTCTTTCTAAGATCTAAAAGGAGAAAGGAAAGTCGAGGCCAACGTTTCACCTGGTTGACAGAAGAGGAAGAAGCCGACGAAGACATGGCAGAAATCCGCACCGACGAAGGGGGTGAAAGAATAAAGCCGAAAACGAAGTTGGTGCTCTCGGAAGGGGGAGTCTAGGCCGGCATTTATAAGAGAGAGGAGCGTGTAAATTTGGTAAGGCACGTCCCATCGGAAATAAGAAAGGAAATAAATAGAATGGGTGTCGCGAAGGACGGTCAAAGCAGTTGTTAAATGGTCGTACGAAATAGTCAGTGTTTTACAGATTACCCAGAAGGGTATCGATAGCTGTGATTGCCCGACGCCGGATCTGATCGGCAGAGTCCAGAACCCGTTGGTCTTCATCTGCCGATCCAGGGACTTCTGATGTATTGCGATGGAGCTTTAGGGCCTCATGGGCGAAGCGCTGCCTCTCCCGTGTCAAATCGGCAATGACAGAAGGTAGCTCTTGGAGTTTTTTCTCTTCGGCACTGATTGCCTTGGTCACTTGCTCCATCTCCTTGGCAAGCTCCGCCCTCCGGCGCTTGAGGCGGTCTATCTCACCGATGATCGCCGGGCGGGAATCTTCTAGAACATGGATACGCCGATGCGCCTCTTAAGCCTGACGCTTGAAAGCATCTTCCTCTTCGCGAGTCTTGGCCAGCTTGGCGCGATCGGCCATATGACGAAGGGCTCTGAAGACTAGGATCCTCATGGACTCGATGAAGGCCGCCGGCGCCAAGGCCTCCTCCGCCTCTTCTGGTACTCGTCCGCTGACGTCATTGAAGAGCTGCCGAATCGGTGAAGCGTCTTCTACTAGTCGGCTGATGTCCCCTTGAAGGAGAGATCGGATGCTGGAAAGTTTGGCTCAGACGTCATCGGGAACGGAGCTCAAGGCGACTTGGCGAGAAGCAACCTCTTCGTCGTCGGAGAGGGCGACCGCAAAAGAAAAGAGGCTGTTGTCGGGGGTGTCTTGTTCCTGGAGAAAATAAAAAGAAAGAATAAATCGGCGGGGAGTAAAAGCAAATCGGCTAAATAGAAGCCGAAACAAAACTTACTGCTTTAAAGCGGATTTCTTCATAATGTACTTGCGAAGTCGTTACGCCTTGCTCAGGGGCCTGCGCCATAGGTTCATCAGATGAAAAAGATTCCACGATGATCGGCGCGGTGCTTGGACCAGCTCCCCGAGAAGAGATCGGTGGTCGAGGAGCGCTTGGTGTGCCGATGGCCTGTGTCAGAGGATTGAATAGGTACATTATGCAAATACCAAAGGAAATCGGTAAAATAATACTATACCTCAACGGATGGAAGCGGGGGCGCGCCGATGGATGGTTGAGTTGCTGCCGATTGTTGTATTTTCATAGGGGTGCTCTGTACAGCCTAAGGATAAGAAGGGTTAATATCAGAACAACAATTGGAAGCAGTAAAATTCAGGTTTACCTGTATGGTTTCCAACAACAACGACGCGGCGGCTGCTCCAGCTTGCGCAACGGCTTGGGTATCGGCATCCTGGATGACCTGAGAAGGTGGTGCGGCCAGGGTCTCTGCCGATACGTGCACAGGGGGATCTGCCGATTCTACACGAGCTCGGACTCGGCGACTGGTTTTCTTGGTAGTCCTCTTATGAACTTGTTTTGATCGGCCAGCAATCACGTCAACAGACGGAGCGTCATAGCCGATAAGAGGATAAGTTGTGTATGGGTGACTTTCTACTAGCCGTCCGCTGCGGCTGTGTGCTGGAGGAGTTCGATTCTCGGCCTGAAAAGATAGTAAAATCATTAGTGCTTAGTCATGTTGAGAGGAATAAAGATTGGCTAAGTGAAATACCTCGGCGTTCGGGTCGATGTTGGCTGGGTCTAGAAGGTTGCAGTATGCCGATCCCGAGTTGCAGAAAAGAAATTGCTTCCAATCGGCCCACCAGAGTTTGAACGGCTGAACAGCAAAGGGAGCTACTAGCCAGTCGTTCAGGTCAATTGTACTGGAGTCCGGGATTCGGTCTCGTAACCGACTGTAATCCAGACCAGATATGAGCTCATCCCTAAACTTGATTCGGCCAGCAAAGTACACTTGAATCGGCAGCTGACCCATGCCGAATTGACGTGCTGCTGCGGAGGGGTTGTAGAATTCGTACGTAGGGGCATCCTTCCCCGAGAAGAAATTGGCTGGCAGGAGCCCTGGCTTGATCAACTCATCATAGAGCTCCTCATCAAATCGGCCGGAAGCCGAATCGAAGCAGGTGGGGAGTTCAAAGACCGGGTCGTCTCGCTGATATGGAAACCAAATGGTTGCATCCTCACTGAAGACATTATAGAAGCATCGAAAGTACTCGGCTACCTCTGCAGCAGAATACATGCAACCTGGAAAAGCCGATGCCGCTTCACCAAAGGACATACATCGGCGACGTTCGGAAGGGCCTTCTGCCGATTCGATGTTGGGGAACGTCATGCGATCTACCGGCTGCTGAGTAATTCTGCTCATATAAAGGTTCAGCCACAAGTTGATGAACCACCAGGGCCCGCCTTGATTGCCGATCGGCTCTCCCTTGGATAGTCTTATGCCGATTTGATGTAGCATGTGGTATGCGGCTCCTAGCAAATGTTTCCCAAGAGGGACATGGTTTCCCCTGGACAGTGCTTCAGCTAAGGCCTGGGTATTGGTTGTTGGGCCGGCAGCTCTTCCGCAAAAGAAATGCTTTTCCAGCCACATCATCAGGAAAGCTGTGTGCTCCCTATTCTCAACAGTCCCGGTCTTCTTATTACTCTTGATGAAGCCCTTCCACCCACCGATTCCCCTTGTATCCAGCCGATGTAACGTTGTGGCTAAAAGGTGGAAGGGTGTATCCGGGGAGGATATGTCAAGGCCGGTCAACAGGACCACATCGGCCAGTGTTGGGGTCATAGGACCGTGCCCAAATAAGAAGGCATTAAGCGCATCAGACCAAAAGTAAGAAGCCGCCATCACTAACGGCTCATTTTTCTCCATCTGGGATAAGGAAAGGTTGATGCACTGGCCGATTTTGAGCTCTTCCCATGAGACGCTCTTTGATGCGGCCACCCGTTGGTACCACTCCCTCCAACCTGGGGTTTCATTCGGCCAGGATCTAAAAGTGCCTAGCCAGTGATCTAAATTCATATCAGACAGTTTGAAGGGTATCCGGTCGGTTTCCAAACTTATGAGATCTATTGGATCTGGGTTTCCCATGGGTCCGAGACAAATAAGGCCGGGATTTCCCGTGAGGTGAATAGTAATTCGGTGCCTAACTGCCTAAAAAGGAAAGGGGAGCGTAGAAAAGTAAGAAACAGATCTAAGGTAAATATGTTGCCGATAGGAGAAGGATTCGGTATCTACCTCTGGGATGAAGTTCTGGGTGATCGGCGTTGTCGCCAATGCAGATGCGGACGATGGGGCCGCGATGGGGATCGCCATTGGGATCTCCGATGAAGCTCTTTCTTCTGAGGAAAGAGCAACGGCTGTCGCCACCACCGCCGAAGGTACTACTTCTGAAACATCGCGCGCAGGAGAGCTGCCGGAAGGAGCCGCCATTGGAGTAGAAGAGGAAAAAGAACAGGAGGTGGAGCTAGGAAGCTTCGGCGGCAAGGGAAAGATGTTGAAGGAGGGAGAAGGCGCGCGCGCTGGGAAAAGAGACGTAAGCTTGAAGATGAGGTGCGGGTGAAGCGCTATTTAAAGGATGCCTGAAGGGAGTAAAAATGGAATTTTCACCGCGCCGGCGCTTCGAGTTTTTCGGGAGTAGAGGCTGTCGTGGGCGCCCGTTTCGAAAAATTGCAATGATCAGCTGGAAGACCACGAAACGGAAGGATATTTTCACTGCGGCCGTTTCGGATGGGAAGTTATAAAGAATTTCGAAGTAAAAAGACTATGTTTTACTCCGAAACTGGGGGGCATGTGTTGACGCCTGATTTTCGTCACTAGTAGAATCGGCGCCAAGAAGAGAGGGAATCGGAGAAGCACAGCTGGGAATCGGCCAAGTGGTGCTACAGTGTGAGATCGGCTGGTGATTTCTGTCTCGCTTCGGGTCAAGTATACCAGAGTCCCAATCGGTAGCCTTTTGCCGATGAGGAATCGGCCGATTAGGAGGATGGGCTAAATGGGCCTGTATGGGCTTAGAAAGGAATAGAAGGATGAGGTGGAAATCAGCCCACGAAGCATGGAGTAACCAACCTAGCACGAATTGTGCTTGTAGATATTTGTTTTCGGTTTGAATTAGGGATAGAGTTCTAGTCGGTTAAAGAGTTATCTGTGCGGGGCTATAAATAGCTACCTTTGTAAATCTGTAATCATCAACTAATCAATACAACAAGCTACTTTTTCCTCGTACTTACTTTCAAGCAGGCGACTTCGCTACTACTTTTCCCTTTTTCACGAGTTCGTGCGGGTTGGCAGGGCTGCATCATCTTGATCTCCGGCCGATTCTGTAAGTTCCGTTTATCGAGTAATATCTAAGCTTTAACTTCGGGTGTATCGCTGTTGTTTCGTTTAGATTTATTCACTAGTTATCGATATTTGCTAGATTCATAGGTTTTACCTGTTTCTCTAGTCTTTATCACCAGTTATCCAGCTAGGAATCGGTAGTGTCGGCTTTCTCTATTTTCCATCGTTAAATCCATCTATTGCCGATTAGATCTATTCCTAGTATTGTTATCATAAGCTTTGTATCGATTACTCTAGTAATTCTTTGTCAACAAGGCTGCAGAGATCAGGCTATCCTATAGCTGATTTCATTACTACAGTAAATCGGCCGATTCGCCGATAAACTCTCTCAAGATCGGAAACTTAGCCGATCGAGATTTCTAGACCTGACACGAATTCTTCCTTGCCAATCAACAGGTCAGATTGACTGGCACGCCGCACGAACTGCACCAGGGCATTCACCCGAACAGGAGCTAAGCAGATTCTCCCGGGTCGTGTGTCGGTCGCTGGGATTCGGTTGACCGATTTCTAGCGCCAACACTATCTCTGCTAAATCTGGCTGAGTTGAGGACCATTGCTTCTCCTACCTTGGATAAAATCTGGATGCAAATCCAGTGATCTCTGCATTATATTAAAATAATTTATATTATAGATGGCATTAAATAGTACAAAGTATATATATATAGTAATTAAAACTAGCTAGCTTACTGAAAATTATAAGGAGCAATGATACGATCCTTGTCAGCCTTTTTCCTCATTACTCTTGCAATGTATACGGACACTTTGTGCATTTCATCTCTGTGGACTTTTGCTTTTATAGCATTTTTCTCCGCTTGTGTCTGTGCTGCTTCCATTTGTGCTTTGATCATTTCTGTCATTTTGAACTTGTGCTCTGGCTCGCTAATTCGTGCTGGGTCAAGGTACACTGCCTTGAACCTGCCATTCGTCAATTCTTCCTCCATCCATTGCATCCTCCAGAATAGGTCGCTCAGGTACATGACATATAAAAATATATACGTATGTATTTAAAACTCATGTATGCGTACATGTGGGCTTACAAGCACCATACGGTAATGAGATTCACATCGAGGTGTTGTCGATGGTAAAGTCTGTGCAAATCCTCGAAATTGATAATAATTAGGTAATCGAGAACGCCAAGGAAAACCTTAGTTGGGACACGCGCGGTGATTCCTTGAATGCCTTGCTTCATTGCATTCATGATCCATCCGTGCAACTTCTTCAGTTCCCATGAACCCTCCAGCAGATCCTACCGATACAAGAATGGTTTGCCATGCTCATAATTCTCTGGGACTTCATCTGACACAAAGAAATTGAGGTTTTCATCATTTTCATTTTCCTTTTGCCAAGAGGCGCCACAAGTTACAGATTTCTCACCGGAAGATGAAGCCTTCTTCTTCAATACGTTTAAAAGCTTGTCGACTTTTGTTGATGGAGCCTTTCGATCATATGTGCTAACCATACAAGGTACTACTGGCCCCTGAGGAGGTGGAGATGCCGACGTAGGCGATGTTGGATCAATAACCTGTAAATCATCTACCCGTTCATCGCCTTAGAGTAGTGATGTCCAATCGTCCTCATTGAGACCTTCTTGAGCAGGTGATAGCATTGGCTGCTCACCCTCATTGGTAGCTCCCAGCACATGTGGCAGCGTTGGCTGCTCCGTGTCAACATTTAAATCTAGAAGGGGTACATCTTGGCTCGGCCGTGAGGTTTCTGGTGATGCGTTATTCAGAATGATATCTCAGTGATGCCATAGTATGTACTGGTTCATTGCATCACTGAGAACCTCAATTCCCTCAGCACTAGGGATGTCAATCTCGCACAACTCATCCAACACCATAACAACTTGCACCTAGCTGTATTCTGGCGGGGTTTCCTTTGGGAACACATGACCTGTTACTGCCATGCCGGTTACGACCTTTTGAAACTTATTTTGTTTCCTTCTATAAGGTATCACCAACCTGCATGGTGTATCCACTTATATGTCATCAACGGGATACGTCACGTTTGCAATGGAGTCAGCACTACTCGAAGCAACGAATCCTGTATGGGCAATCTGCATGGTTGGTTCTGCCTGTTGTTGATCATCGGATACTGTCGGGTCAGCCCTTGTTTATAGTTGTTGGCTGGCGAAGAACTCAATCAACTCCTGCTTGGCGATTTGTCTCATCTTCTCTTCAAGGTTTTTCTTATAACGGTCGTGCTTCTTGTAGCTTGCTTGGTCATTGGGGAATGCTTTACCCTAGGGCAATGTTGATGACATCCCTCGAACATGCCCAGAGTGCTCCGAGGTTTCGATTGTGAGGGTTAGATGATCTTTCTCCCTCTCCGGCTTGAAAAGATTCTTCTTTTGCCCCTCGACAAGTTGTTCCAACCTCGTGTAAATTTTGTTTGTTGTTGGGTATTTGAATTTAACCTTGCCATCGGGTGTTACTTGCGGAATTTGAGCTAGTACCCAATTCATGCTGCACTCATCCAAGGCTTCAAACAAATCTAGTAAACCAGTTCTCCTCCGTTCTTCTTCCTCTCTCCTCCATTTAGCGATCTTGGTTGCGTACCCTCCCGCACCCAAGTGATGGGGGTTCTGGGTGGCTTTCATAGCCTTCACGGTATTTTCTACGCTCAAGGCTTTTGCTTCCGGCGTGTTCTTCTGTTGTATGAACTCTTCCCATATTTCTAGAGGAACCCTACCAAAGTCGTCCCTAGCATTCTTGCCTTTCTATACATATTCTTTATTAAGAGTAGACCTCCAATTTCTAAAACATCTCCCAAGGAGGCCTTCAACAAAGTTTCTTGCAAATTTCTCTTGATCTTCAGGGAAAGTGAACCTTTCTTTCAATGTGGCTCACAATACATGCTTTGTAGTGGTAGGCACATTCTTCCAATTACTAGTCAAAATTTGGTCCAACAATCATGATATTTGGCATGTAACCACTTTAGCAGTGAACCAACGTGGACCAAAAATATTAACACAATTTTGAGATAGTGTAACAATACATCTTTCGCAAATGGATATCCAAGTCATGATCACCCTATAACTCATGAAGTGTTTCAACCTACAGTGGCAAGTGAACTAACTAGTCAAAACATTTCTATTATGTATGAAATTATATTTTTTACATTCACCAAATAACATTTATTTTCATATGTAAAAGTTTGAAACAATTTTGAAATCATTTATCAAGTATATAAATTGGTTGAAAATTTGTTGAAACCTCTGCGCTGGCGGGCGCCCGCTAGCGTAGAGGATCTGTGCCGGTGGGCCGCGTTAGCGCCCGCCAACACTGAGGCGTCCCCATATAAACCCCGGCTGGGCGCCAAATTTTTTCTAACTCCCGGCGGTTTTGCAACTCATGCTGTCAGGCTGCCAGATTCCGCCGTGGCCCCCTCGCACTGCCGTTGTCATCCCCGAGCGCTGCTTGTCAGATTTAGTGACCGGCAGACCACCTAGGGGGTGCCGAAGTGGTAGATTTGTAGGCAGGGGAGATCGCGAGACCAAGAACTTGATGGTAACGCAACACAAGACACAGTGATTTATACAGGTTTGGGCTGCCAGTGTAGTGTAATACCCTACGTTCTGTCTGGAGAGTTGTATTGTGCCCTGCGCTCGGTGGTTGGTTGTTGTGTTGAGGAATTGGTTGTCCTCTAATGGGTACCCCTACCTCCCCTTATATACTCCGAGGGGTAGGGTTACATGGCAAGTCCCCTAGCTAGTTATTATAGATGGGATCTAGTCGGATTATAACACATGGGGACCCTAGCCGGACTCTATCTTCTGCCTTCTTCATCAAGTCGAGCTAGCCCATTAGTGGTCGGTTGGGCCCTCTATGTGGGTACCTAGGTATCTATAACCATCAAGCCCCCGAGCGGTGTGGAGTTGAGCGGCAGCCCGACGCTAATGTTGAGTTGGATAAGCTTCACCCGAGTGCTTTCGTTGTCTGGTTGCCGAGAAGTTAAACAATGCTCAAAGAAAAATCTTTGATCTTTTAGTCTTCGTCTTGAGAAAACACCATGAACGCACGTCTAGTGAGATCCCGTGTCCAACCCCCAAGCCTGGGAGCCGGATGAGCCATGGAAGCATGCCAAGTCGCCATCCTCACCCAGCCCCCGATACTGGGAGTTGGACGAGCCACGGAAGCACGCCAAGTCACCTCCCGCACCCAGCCCCTGAGCTTGAGAGGTCGGCCGAGTGGCAGGAGGCATGTCGAGTCGTTTGTAGCGCCCGACCCCCGAGCTTGGGAGCCGGCCGAGTCATCTCCTACACCCAGCCTCCGAGCCTGGGAGCCGGCTGAGCTGCGGAAGCACGCTGAGTCACTTCCTACACCTAGCCCCTGAGCCTAGGAGGTCAGCTGAGCCGTAGGAGGCACGCCAAGTCACCTTCCACACCCAACCCCTGAGCCTAGGAGGTCGGTCGAGTGGCAGGAGGCTCGCCGAGTAGTTTCTGAGCTGGAATAGGCGCCCCGCCCCTGAGCGCAAGGGCTGGCGGGGCCAAGGAGACACGCCAACCTGAATACGACACCCAGCTCCCGAGCGCGAGGACTAGCGGAGCCAACCAGCACGCCGACCAAAGAAAGGTGCCCAGCCCCCAAGCCTGGGAGCCGGTCGAGTCATGGAAGTACACCGAATCGCCTCCCGCCCCAAGCCAAAGAGGTTGATCGGGCAACGGGAGGCACGCTGAGTCATCTGTGGCACCCAGCCCCCGAGTTCAGGAGCTGGTTGAGCCACGGAAGCACGTCGCATCACCTCCCACTCCGAGCACCTGAGCCTGGGAGGTTGAACGAGTGGCAGGAGGTACGCCGAGTTGTTTCTAAGCTATAAAAGGATAATACAAATATTATGTAGCATAATGTATATATTTAATAATTGAATAACTTGGAAGTTTAATTAGCGTAAAAGTAAATCCTTGCGCATCCTCTTCTTGTGGGCTATGTAATTTCCTCGTGTAGTTAACCTGTTATGTTTAAGCACCTACCCTTTCTTAGCTAGGAGTCTGCTGAGAGCGGATTTCGAGCTTGTAGACAGGGCATCACAAAATGAGATGAGGTTTCATGGATTAAAGCATGTGCTACCCGAGTACTTTAGCAGCCGTTAAGAGAGATGGACAAGCTGCAAAGCAGTCAGAACTGTGCAGGAAAGCGAGAGCGAGAGCTGGACACTCGTAGGGTGCAGCGTCGACTGCCCATGTAGTGGACAAACCAAGCTGTATAAGCAATCGGGATATGACAAGGTGGTTGACGAAAGTCACGGAGACATAGGAGAATTGAGGTGTGTTGAGATATATGGAAGCTGTAAAATATTTTTTTGAATATATGACTTAGCTTGATTCGTGGCCAAGTCGGAGTGATCATCACCGTCCATGTGTTCGGGCTTAGAAGCCGTCGGGCGCCATCTTGGTTGTTGTGTACGTTGGGTTGATGTGTCGATGAAGTCGGCGGTGTGTTGGTGATGCCGGCTGTAGGGGCAGCAGGTCGGGCTGCCATGGTTGCTTGATGCCATCAGCTGTCTCATCGATGCCGCCTCCAATTGCATTGAGTATGCACAAGCTCCGAGCCATAGGTGCTCGGCAAGTCACATGGACGAAGATGCATGCATCTGTTCACGTATGCTCCTTGTAGATCGATTTTGCTGGCCGCACGCAGACGTGCAGGGATGTAGGGATCTTCCGGCTGCATCCTTTGCATGCTCACCAGGCCGGCATAAACCAAATCCTTCGCGTAGTTTAAATCCTCCCATATCAAGGAAAAACTAGAATAAAGTAATCTTTCTTAGCTACATTAGCCATGAAGATGATTAGATGGAATATAGATTAAATAATAAAAAAGAAGGGTAAACCATTCCTATTTTACACGATGGTGGAGTTCGGACTCCGCAAGATGTTGATTGGTGCGCATGTTGCAGGGAGAGGTGGCGACGCTGCATCCGTGGGCCCGTATCCTTGTACTGGCCACTGCAGGTTCCACTGTATACCAACAAATGGCCATACGACAGCGACTTCCTCCAAGCGTTACTCAACAGCTAGGGCCGGCTTAGAGTCTTGTGCTGCCCCTGCCGCTGCTGCTCGATGTAGACAAACTCAGCCGGACATTGATGTAGGTCGGCGTTGATGGAGCATCTTAGACACAGGTAATGATGACGAGGCGTCAACTCGAAAAACAAAACCAAGATGCAATTTAAGAACTCAAAATAGCAGATCGATCTAACCATGAGGTTAGGAACAACCCACCCGATCTTCTAAGAGACATTATTGATGACTGCCATCAAGCTCACTAGGGAGGATCTCACGATCACCCCTACCTAGTGTGCCAACTGTTAGTTTATGAGCCTGGCAATCCACTAGGGGGTTACCCAAGTGGTTGATTTGTAAGTGAGGGTGATTGCGAAACCAAGATCTTGAAGGTAATCACGAGAACACGAAGGGACACGAAGGTTTTTAGACAGCTTTGGGCCTCCGGAGAATAATACCCTGCGTCCTATATTCTGGTTCGTATTGTTTTGTGCGAGATTGGAATCGATGAGTTGTTGTTCTCAGGGGTGCTCGTGGCTGCCTTATATAGACCGACGACCAAGAATTACAAGTCGGTTTGGACCTAATCTACTCAGTCTTTTACATGGAAAGCAATCAAAGCCGGACTATGAAACGTGTCCCATGATGTCCAGGTAGATTTGGACAGTCTTGTTGCCTTTACGTGTACTCCAAGTAACTACGTGTCCTCTGCCCGCATGCCCTGGTCGGGCGGGCCCACTTGTCAGGTTCGGCCACTACCCTAGTCGGTGGGGACCCATGGGGTACCCATATCCCTCACTGTAGTCCTCTTCCTCGAGCGCCACCACCACGCGTCGTCCGTCCACCCACCCGGCATTATGCTCCCCGCCAGGCCGCCGTCCTCCCCGTTCGCCGTCGCGCCTCTCGTATGCCGCCGTCGCGAGCCCTCCTCCCCGTGCACAATGCACGTCCCCCGCCTCCCCTCCTCGTCCGCCGTTGAGCTGCCGCCGGTCTACCTCCTCCCCAGCTGCCATCACGCCGCCTCCCCTCCCCGCCCGACTCCACCGTGGCCACTGATCGCCGCCATCCTCCTCCCGGCCGGTTGTTATTTTTTCCATTTTTTTCCATTTTGTTCAGGTATATATGGTTATGCTTAGCAGTAGTTCCAATAGGGAATTCATACTAGTTCCAATTGATTATTTGATTGAAATTCTATCCACGTATATCTGGTAATTTATATGAATTTTACTTACATTGCAATTGCTATAAGTTGACAGTGCTACTTGTGGTGTAAATCGTTTACATGTATATGTTGTTCAAATAAGTTTTGCATTATTGTTTCTAAACTATTTGCTTCCACTATTATTTTTTCAAATAGATAGTGTAAATTTTTTTAGATAGGGATTGTGTTAGAAATTAAAAGTCATTACCTTTTACCATTTTTATTCCATGCAATTGCAAAATGATAATAAATATGTTATGACTTGCCTTTTGGCGATCGAAGCAGAGGAACAATTCCCAATATAGTAATATCCTTTCCTTCTTTTAATTTATTTTTTTACTACACATGAATAAATTCTAAATTTACTTACTTCAATGCAGCTTATCAAACCTATTAGATGGCTCTAAGATGTTGTTGAAGTTTTAGCTGGTACTTCTCCTATGGTGCAAACCAAGGATGTAGGTGAACCTAATATGAAAAGAGTACATCTCTCTTTTCAAGTACCTATTCAACATCCAGATTTCACCTCGATGTCACCAGGATAGCCATCCCGATGGTTTCAATTGACGCATGGGGTCAAATAGCACCATCTAGGGTAACTGTTGAGAGGACCATCATGGAAGCCTACCTAGAGCAGCTTAAGGATCATGGGTAATTTTTGCTAGACTTTTCATATTTTTGAACTAAATGGCTCGAGGAGGGAGACAACAATGTGATTGTGACTACTGAGAGGCTTTCTCAGCTTCATGACATGGTATGGAACATTCTTTTATCATTCTTTTAACTTTAGTTATGTTACATCTTTAAACTTTCATCATGTTATAATCATCTTTTATAGGATATAAAGGGTACTACCATTGCGGAAGTGAGCTTTCATGCGATTCTGGAACAAGTCTTGGAAAAACTTGATTTGACTTACATGGGTGGAAACCTGATGTTCACCCCAAATTTGAAGTTCTAGGCTCATCTCACTTTCTATAGGCCACATCAGTTAACGTCTCTAATGTTCTCCGTTTATAGTAGTGTATGTGATCGTCCATGTGAAGCGAAGGAGAGTGCACTCATCCGTGCTCTAACTGATTTTGGTGAAGTTCTTGGCTAGACGATTAGAGACCTTAACTATATTCCATATCTAAGGGAGCGAGCCGGAGTATGAAATATGTAACATGCATGGTTGTACCGTTACTCTTTTCTTATGCATTTGAACTTTTTCTCTCTAGGACCTTTAAGTATTGATGTAATAACTTGCACTATTATCAGAACTGGTTATATTGTATTGTGGCATGGATGTATCCCTATCCTTTTCTTATGCTGGCAGTTAGTTACAAGATAATAAAGTCTAATCCATATTAATAAAGCTTTACAAGAATATTAATAAGTCTTACAAGAATATTAATAAGTCTTACAACATAAGTAATAAGAAATGTTAATTTATCCTTTAACAATTCTTCATTCATAGTCAGTATGTAACCATGGCTTCATGGATTTATCAATGCTTGCTTCAACATGCTTGATTCTCCGTTCATGGTCTTTGAAAAGGTCCAATTCCTCATACTGATTATAATCCTCAATTTCCACTACACCTCCAACTCTAAGGATCCTTTGTTTTCCAGAGACGACAATGTGCTTCTTTGCATTCATAGGGTCAGTTATGTAGAATACATGTGTGACACGCTCAGCGAGTACCCATAGGTCATGTTTGTAACCTATATTGGCTAGGTCTACAAGTGTCAACCCATAATTGTCATATGTAATGCCATTCAGGTGTT
Organism: Setaria italica; assembly: GCF_000263155.2. Lineage (NCBI taxonomy): Eukaryota > Viridiplantae > Streptophyta > Magnoliopsida > Poales > Poaceae > Setaria > Setaria italica. The sequence continues at coordinate 3,583,152 of NC_028455.1, read as the reverse complement.
TGACCCATTGGCACCGAAAGACGGGGATTCAGATATTCTCTCAATAGTCAAGTTCCCATATTTCCTCTATGAAACTGTAGTAAGTTATGTTCTATTCGAATGTATCAATCACCTCTATGCGAACACCACTATTTTGGTATGCCACGCTTTTGTTGTCCTTTGCGGTGGTATAAAATGTGTATCCATTAATTTCATATGCTTGCCACGAGGTGACATTGCTTGGTGGCCCAGATGCCAACCTGGTCAATGTTACTTCTTCTATGGAATTTCCTTGAAATAGCTGCTCATGGTCCTTCAACCATGATTGGAAATGCGGCTTTTTCTCTTTGATGATCCAATCCTCCGAGCGACCGTTACTTTGTCCACGGACCTCATTTAGGTGTAGCTTGATGAAGGGCTCCACCATTGCAAGCTGTTGTAGAACATTTGAATGCGCTTTCTCCAATTGCTGGTTGTCCTTGTCTATAAATCTTTTCATTCCAATGGTACCTCTTCCAAACAATCTGCCCTCGTGTCAAGATTCCGGTAAACCAACAGCTCCCTTATCTTTTATGTAATCTTTGCAACAATCAATACTCTCTTCTGTATGGTAGCTCTCGATCATGCTACCCTTTGGAAAGGCCTTGTTTCTCATGTATCCATTGAGAGTCGACATGAACCATTCGTATGTCCAAATCTGATGGAAGTTCATAGGCCTTAGTTCAGTTATTTGCTGGACCATGTGGACCATGAGATGTTCCATGATATCGAAAAAGGATGGAGGGAAGCATATCTCAAGCTGGTCCTGAGTTTCTGACACAAACAGTTGAAGCCTAACCAACTCGACACAATCGATCACTTTCTGCGAAATCACGTTGAAGAAGTAACACATCCGTGTGATAACCATCTTTACAAATACTAGTTTGATAGCCCAAATCGCAATAGCGAGAAAAACTGTGATCATCACATGGCAATCATGAGAGTTATAGCTGGCAAGCGTCATGTCCTTCAATGAGACTAGTGACCGGATGTTTGATGAGAATCCGATTGGCACTTTCAACCTGCGCAAGCACTTGCACATAGCGAATCTCTCATCTGGTGTTAAGTTGTAGCTAGCCGGGGGAAGGTAATGCTTACAATTATGTAGTTCTTGCGGGTGGAGCTCTGGCTTGATTTGAAGGTCAACCAGATCCTTACATGATTTTAGTCCATCCTTTGCCTTGCCTGATAAGCCCAAGAATCCGATGGTGCTATTGAACACATTCTTCTGAAGATACATCCCATCAATGGCATGGCGCACCGCCAGCTCTCGCCAGTATAGCAAATACTTCAAAAAGATAGACATCTTCTTAAACGGCATGTCTGCGATGTCTGTAATTTCAGCCTGCTTCCTTCCCCCTTTTCAAATTATCAGCACCACCTAATGACTTCTCACCGAGTTTGAACTTGACCTTCTCGCACATTTCAAATACTATTTTACCAGTAGCTAGTTTTGGAGCAAAACCATTCTCATTGGTGCCATCGAAAAAGTCCTTCATCCTGCGGTATTTGTGCATTTTCAATAAGAAGCGCCTGTGCCACAAGAACATTGTCTTCATAGATCCCTTAAGGTATACATATGGTGTTCCATCCAGTTAAACTACGCGTGTTGTCTTACCTTTTACCTGACTTGTTCAGGGCAAATAGGACGGGATAATCATTGATGGTAACAAAGATAATGACCCTTAGTGTGAGGTGCTCATGTTTGTATTCATCCCACATCCGAACCCCATCTTCCCAAAGCTTCTGCATATCTTCCATCAATGGCTCAAGGAAAATATCTATGTCGATTCCAGGTTGCTTCGGGCCTTGTATGAGAATGGTTAGCAAAAGTAACTTTTTTCTTGTGACATAGCCATGGGGAAGGTTGTATATGATCATCAGCACTGGCCATGTGCTGTGCGTGCTGTTTCTTTCACCAACCGGATTCATGCCGTCTATACTCAATGCGAACCGTACATTCATTTTTTCATCTGAAAACTCTGGATGATTGGCATCGAAGGTCTTTCAGTTTGAGAACAAACATTTCAAACGGTCCACCACCAGCAAGTACCACATCACCAAGGCAGGGACTCTGCGCTGAGTCATCGTGTCAGTACCTATACAGGGCTCATCCTCCACTTGAGCACCAGCACTTTTCTTTGCAACCTTCTTCCTCTTATTCCCGATGGAGGAACTGGCATGGTCCTCATAGAAATCGGCATTACTTTTGTAATGGCTAGCATCGTAATTTGGACACTTTTCCAATGACGTGTACTCACTGCGGTACAATATGCAGTGGTTCCCGCACGCGTGTATTCTTTGCACACGCATCTTCAATGGATTGATAATCTTCTTTGTTTTGTATGTGTTTTTTGGCACAAAGTTAGGCTTCGGGAGCAAATTGCCCAGCAGAGTAAGAAGACCATTGAAACTATTATTTGACCAGCCAAATTTAGCCTTCAGATCAGAAGATGAAGGATGAAACGAAGCACTGTCCACTCCTTCCCACATCCCACATACATACAGTCCTTTGCTGCCTTCTTGAGCATCTTGAAATTCTCTAACCCTTTAGCACTCTCTAGCAACACTTTCGGTTCAATGTGGCGCAACATGTCCTCCATATCAACATCACATTCCTCATCCACCTGTGGTTCCACACATGCATCTGTTTGATCACCATTTTGATCTCAACGGTCGTAATCATCATCCATCATAATATGATCATTTTCATTTGCGTCATCACCACCCACTTCATCACAGCTAGTATCGATGTCTGAGCTGTTGAAAGTACCTCCTGCCCCACCATGGTGGAACCAAATTGTGTATCCATCCACAAAACCTCGCTTTATCAAATACCTCTTCATGACATCAATATCCTCCCATACAATATTGTTGCTACAGTCAAAACATGGACAACATATTTGCTTTGTCTTGCAAATACGAGCGTGCTTCTTCGCAGCATCCACAAACTTCGATACCTCTGACATGAAAGTATGCGAATGTCTCCGTATGCCATACATACATGTTCTATGATCCATCTTTAACAACCTATGACAATAATTCTATGTTATCTTAACTAATTTAATGAACTATGGTCGCAATTCTATAAACTACATTAAATTATGGATGTAGTAACTAATAAGTAGGAAGAAATATAATAAAAAACAATTCTATATTACCCTAAATGAAACTCAATTAAACCTTGCATGTAATAATTGATAAGAAGAAGGAAAAAAATCAAACTCAATTATATATTAATTCAATCAACTTCATTAATTAAAACTATGAATGTAATAATTAATAAGTAGGAGAAATATAATAAAAACCAATTCTATATTACCCTAAATGAGAATCAATTGAACCATGGATGTAATAATTAATAAAAAAGGAAAAAAATCAAAATCAATTATATATTAAGATAATCAACTTCATTAGTTAAATCTATGGATGTAATAATTAATAAGTAGGAAAAATATAATCAAACTTAATTATGTATCACATTAAAATGACAAACATAGCATTGTAACATGACAAACTTAAGCTAGAAATGATGGCTAGAAGTTGAAAAAGAAGGTAGGGATGGCACAAACTCACCTTATATAGCCACCTCCTCCAAAGAAATTAAGAGCAAAATATTCCCCCTTAGATTTGGTATTTTTGGAGCTTTTCCCGAGCTCCTCTCGGGCAAGCTCCAAATGGAAGGTTGCCTGGAAAAGAAGATGCCCACGGCATTAAATGGCCAAGCTCTGTGCTGGCGTGCGACATAAGCCAACAGCCAGCACAGATGGGGTGCATCTGTGCTAGCGGGTGCTTAGGTCGCCCACCAGCATGGTGTCTTCTATGCTGGGTGCATCTGTGCTGGTGGGTTCTTGCGTCGCCCGCCAGCACAGTGGCTTTTGTGCTGGCTGGTGCTCCCTCGCCGGCCTAAGGAAGCTTTGTGCTGGCGGGTGCCAATCATGCCCGCCAGCGTAGTGCTCCACACCGTACACACGTTGGCTACCGTCATGGAGGCTGGAAACATTTCTTTTCTTAAAAAAACACCGTACACACGTCGAGCGTGATTGAACTGCGTGCGGGTTGTACGTGCGTACGTGGCACGTCTCTTGGTGGCATGCACGCAACAGCTGTGAGCCTCTTGCTCATGTCATCGTCGTTAGCCCGTCACACAGCTAGCTAGTGCTTGTTTGGAACGAAGCTACCGGAGGAAACAAGGGAGTACTCTGTACCTGATAATTGCAAACTGGTCCTTACAAAGGTTGTGGTGCTGGATGCACACAAAAGATCAGCGACCGAGTACCACTGCAATAGACACGAAGAGAGTGAGAATGAGAAACGTAGCTTGAATTGATCATCTCATCATACATTTATACAAGTACAACATGTATAACGACTAGAGCGAGTCCTATGGGAGCGAGCGCAGCGAGCAAATGGCGTGGCGAGCGCGGGCGTGATCATGGTGAGCGTGGTGGGCGCACGCTGCGTGCGGCCGGTGCGCGAGGCTGTTAGCCCAGGCACTGCAAATCACGCTAACACCCCCCTCCCCGCAGTCTCAATGGTGGGCTTGTCAACGACGAGGCTGTCCCTGAAGTTGTTGAACAAAGCTGTAGGCAGACCCTTGGTGAAAATATCAGCAAACTATCATGCATTGGGAACATGCAAGACCCGCAGCTCTCCTAGCACCACCTTCTCCCAGACGAAATGGATGTCCAGCTCAATGTGCTTGGTTCGGCGATGATGAACTAGATTCTTGGACATGTATACCGACGAGATGTTGTCATAGTATGCGACAATGGCCTTTGGTATGGCGCAATGGAGTATACTCAGTGACAGCGTTGGCGATGGCTCAGTACTCAACCTCCGCGCTTGAATGGGACACCGTCGGTTGCCGTTTCGAGGACCAGGACACCAGTGAGTCACCAATGAAGACGCAAAAGCCAGAAGTCGACCGATAAGTGTCTGGGCAGCCCGCCTAGTCCACGTCGGAGTACGCTAAGATCGAAGGCGTGGAGGAGGCGGTGAGCTTGAGGCCATGTGTGGTCATCCCCTTGATGTACTGTAGCACCCATTTCATCAGAGCTGAATGGTAGTCTCACGGTGCATGCATGTGCAGACACAGCTGTTGAACGGCATACACGATGTCTGGCCGAGTGATGGTGAGGTACTGGAGTGTACCCGCCGTGCTCCGGTAGCTTGAGGCGTTCTGAACCAGAAGAGGCTGCACGTCTGAGCTGGAGGTCTTAAGTTGCATGTCCACTCGGGTGGCGACGGGTTTGTAGTTCATCATGCCAGCGTGCTCAAGTAGGTCGAAGGCATAGTGGCTCTAGGAGAGGAAGAAGTTGTCGTGATCCCGTCGCACGTCGATGCTGAGGAAGAACTAAAGAGGGCCCATGTCCTTGATGGCAAATGCTGTTTTCAAGCGTGTGATGATGTTGTGGAGGAGGTTGGTTGACGAGGCGGTGAGGACCATGTCGTCGACGTAGAGTAGAAGGTATGCCATATCGGCACCATTGCGTAGCACAAATAGCGATGAATAGGACCAAGCCTGATGAAAGCTGATGGATGTGGCGAAGGTAGAGAAGCTCATGAACCAGGCACGCGGTGCTTGTTGTAGGCCATAAAGTGAGTGCGACAGCATGCACACCACATCTGGCTGCTGAGGGTTGACAAATCCCATTGGCTGCTGGTAGAACACTTGCTCATCGAGGTGGCCCTGAAGGAAGGCATTGGAGATGTCCAACTGATGCGCCAGCCATTGCTTGGAAGTAACGATTGTGAGCACCATTGTAATGGTCGCCGGTTTCACCACGGGGGTGAAAGTTTCACCGAAGTCTATGCCAGGACGCTGGTTGAAGCTGTGCACAACCCACCTTGCCTTGCTCGAGGCTGCCATTGGTGTTGAGTTTGTGTTTAAACACCCACTTGCCGGAGATGATTTGTCCACCGCGTGGATGAGGGACTAGCCTCCAGGTATGGTTGGCCAGCAGCGCGTCGTGTTCCAAACGCATGGCTGCCAGCCAGTTGGGGTCTTGAATCGGAGAGAGCGGTGGCGGAGATGGTGAGGACGTCAGTGCGTATTTGGGGTTCAACTTGAACACCCTAGCACGCGCCCGTGTGGTCATCGGATGGTGATGGACTTCTTCGGCTGAAGGCGTTGTAGGCAGTGAAGCGGCTGATGGCGACGATGGCGCGGGCGCTATTGGCAGCAAAATGGCTGATGGCGTGACCGGTGTGGACTGGTGCGGCAACGCTGCTGAATTCGATGGAGTAGAGGATGGCGGGATCGTTGGTGATGATGTGGACGCAGCAATGGTGTGCACATGGCAGCGGATGATGTCGTGGATGTGATTCCACGCGCCGGATGTTGATGCGGTTGTTGAGGGAGTCGTCGATGGCGATAGTGCTGGGGCGGTTGCCATCGTCATGGGCGAGGGGCGTCGATATGGCGCATCATCATCATCATCATGTGGTGGTGGGGGTGGTGAGGTCGATGGGGGTCACAACCATCAAAATGGGAATCGAGCCTCATAGAACACCACATGATGAGAGGTGAAGACGCATCGTGACATTGGGTCGTAGCAGTGATATCCACAATGATCCACCAGGTAGCCGAGGAAGGCGCAGGCCGTGGATCACGGGCTCAGCTCATTTGTCATAGTTGTCATCAGGTTTAGGTAACAGAGTGAGCCAAAGACACGTGGTTCGATGTAGGATGGGGACGCAGAAGAGTATCTCAAACGGCATCGTGGTGCTGGACGCTCAGCATGATCGTCTGTTGATAAGGATTGTGCTGGTGGCAAGGGCCTCTGCCCAGAAAGATGTCGGTGCGCTGCTATGGAGGAGCAGCGTGCGCATGCAGTTGTTGATCATGCAGAGGATCCGTTCCTCCTTCCCGTTCTGTTGCAAGGTATGCGGGCAGGAGATCCGCAGCGCGATACCGTGGTTGACGAGGAAACTGCGCATCGCCGCGTTGTCAAACTCTCTGCCATTATCGGTCTGCAAAGCTAACCAAGGGAACCCAAATTGCGTATGGACGTAAGCATGAAATGAACGAAGGAGCGCTGGAACATCTGACTTATTGCAGACAAGGAATGTCCCGACGTAGTGAGTAAAATCATCCAGAAGAACAAGATAGTATTTATAGCCGGAGTTGCTATGAACTAGAGACATCCAGACGTGAGAATGCACAAGTTGGGAAGGGAAATATGTAACTAAATTAGAATTAGAGAATGGCTGTCGAACATGTTTGCCCAACTGACAGAAGTGACAGACATAGGCATTTGATTAACTATATTGGAAATCAAAAGTGCACAAAATCAAAGAATTATTCCCTGGATGGCCCAAGCATTGATGCCAGAGGTCAACGGAGTCCACCGACGCGCTGAGTGCAAGATTCCGCAGCTAGATTAACGGGTAGAGCTCACCGGAACTCTCACATCAAAGCATCACTGTTCGTGTAGGAAGATCCTTGATAGAAAAGCCTTTAGGGTCAAACTCAATGGATACATTATTGTCACGAGTAAGTTTGCAAATAGAGATAAGATTCTTGACCATGGAAGGAGAGATCAACGTATTATTAAGGGAGAGAGGTGAGGAGGATGTGGGAATGGTGGCAGCAGCTGAGTGAGACACTGGTAGCTTGGCACTGTTTTCGACTATAATTGAAATGGAAGGATGCAGAGCCCATGGGGGAGTGAAGGTTACCGGAGTTCGATGCTATGTGGGAGGTGGCACCGGAGTCAAGGAACCACTCGGAGGAGCTTGGCGGCACCTGGGTCGGAACACCGGCAAACTACAGGGCGGCGAGGAGGGCGCTCTGGTCCTAGGCGTTCTGGGGCGCAGGTAGGAAGCTTGAAGATGCCTGGTGCTGGGCCAACATCGCGTTGTTGGGCTGGAATGGAGTACGAGGGCCTAGGACCCCAATGCTAGGGTCCCTGAACGGCATGGACCAGGCCTGCACGAGGCTAGTCCAAGGGTTGGAGCTGGCCGTCCAGTTGGGTGTGTTGGTGGAGCGCTGCTGTTGATCGCCACTGCCACCGGGAGCCAAGCAGGGGTGCCGGAGGAACTCGACTTGGGCCGCTTCTTCTGCTTGGGTTTGTACCATCCGCCGGATGAGGAGGATCCGTCAGACGAGGGGGCAGCGCGGAGTTGGATCCGCCGTGGCCGACGAAGAGGGCCTGGCCATCATCCTGCTTGGCGTCGTGTTCGTCGCGGAGCATCTCCATCAACAGGTACGAGCAAGCGCTCATAAATGTGTGTCGCGGAAATTTGTCGGCGAAGACGGGCTTCATGTGGCAGTACTTTGGGTTGAGGCCGCCAAGGAGATTCAGCACCTGGCTGGGCTCTAACACAGGTTGGCCGACATTGTGCAGCGCATTGGCAAGAGTCTTGAGCCTGGTGTAGTATTGAATGATGGACATGTCACCTTGGCGAATGCTGTGGAATTCAGCCTTGAGGTAGATGGCGTGTTGCATCTTGTTGTCACGGAAGAGGCCCTCGATGTTGGTCTAGATGGTGAAGGCCAACATGCACGGCTTGTAGATGGTGTCGAAGACCACCTTGTTCATGGTGGTGTAAAGCCAAATCACGACGCTATGGTCGTTCATCACCCAGTCGTCGTCGTGCTGAGTGAGCGCCGGCGGCGAGTGGGCGTGGTTGTCAAGGCTGAACTTGCCAAGCACGAAGTCAAAGAAGCACCACCACTGGGTGTAGTTCGATTCCACCATGTCGAGGAGCACTGGAACATGTGACCAGATATTCACGATCTGGACCACGGACGCCGGCGTGGGTTGAGTCGCAGCAGGGATGGTGGAAGCAGAGGAATTAGAGGAGGTGGCTAGGGAGGCCATGGGAGCGGAAGCAGAGGTGGACTGATACCATAAAAAGAGAGTGAGAACTCGAGATAGAATAAGATTCGCAGCTTGTATTGGTCATCTTATCATACATTCATACAACTACAAGATGTCTAATGACTAGAACGAGTTCTACAGGAGCGAGTGCAGCGAGCGGACGGTACGGCATGATAAACAGGCATCAATCCAGCCGTGGGTAAGTTACGATGAAGGACTCCCTGATGCTGCTTAGCTCGTTAAGACTTAGATGATGTCACATGATAAACAACAGTATAGTAAGGAGACAAGAAATTAACGAAGAAACACATGCAACCACTGTTTTTTTTAAGGAAGCAAACGTGGCTTACAGGTGCACCATTGATTCTTAGGACCGCAATGGTAATTCGGTTACTGCCCAACATCCAGGGATCAGCATCATTGGCACCGCACATCGAGTTCAGAACATATATATCGTCGTCGTAGCTGACTTGAGAGCCAGCAGCCATCTAATTCATTCGCTGACGCTGCAACTTGCCTTTCGACGCGATGCCACCGCCGTCGGTCAAGGTCATCGAGGAGGCCCGCGTCGCCGTCCCGGCCACCGCGGCGCTGCCGCCGGAGCCGCTCCAGCTTTCCGCGATGGACGCGCAGTGGGTCACGCTCCCGCTCATCCAGCGCCTGCTCATCTTCGTCGACGGCGGCAGCGGCGCCGGTAATAACATCCCGCCGTTCGAGTCCGCCGTGGACGCCCTGCGCGCGTCGCTCGCGGAGACCGTCGCGCGGTTCCCCCCGCTGGCGGGGAAGATCGTGCACCAGCCGGCCACGGGCGACGCCGCCATCGACTGCACCGCGGGCGGCGTGGCCGGCGGGGTCAGGTTCCTCGTCGCAGAGGTGAGCGACGGTGGCGCCGACGCGGCACGCCTCGCCGGGAACGAGGACCACGACGCGGAGACGTTCGGTTTGCTCGTGCCGTCACTCGACGCCGGCCAGCTCCCGGCCGAGACGATGGCCGCGCAGGTCACGCGGCTGCGTGGCGGGCTAGCGCTCGGGGTGGCGAAGCACCACGCCGTGGCCGACGGCCGGTCCGTGTGGATGTTCCTCGAGGCGTGGGCGGCGGCGTGCCGCGGGGAAGGGAACGAGGAGGACGCCGCCCGGGCGCCGACGTTGGACCGTGCGGCGATCAAGCTCCCCGGCGGCGAGGAGGAGGAGCTCGCGAGGGCCCTGCTGCGGAACTACGCGCCCGATCTGCCGAAGGTACGTGTTACGTTAACTCGTCAATTTACCTCCGCCTTCCCCGACCTCTTCTCCGGCCGGTTCCTTCTTGCGTTGCTCATGACAACATTTTGCTCTGTTGACAACATTTTTTCGCGCGCTGGCAGGCTGCCGTTGAGGAGCAGTTCATCCGCCCCAACCTCTCCCGCCGGACGTTCACCATCGCCGCACAAGACATGCGCCGCCTGAAGCAGCGCATCGCCGAGCTATCGCCGACGACGGCGCAGGCCGCCGCCCCGCCGTCCAGCTTCGTCGCCATCGCGGCGCTCGCGTGGGTGTCCTTCGTCCGCGCCAAGCACCCGGCCGGCATCGTCTCCCCCAACGACGAGGTCTACCTCTTCTTCTTCATCGACTGCCGCGCGCGCCTCGACCCGCCGCCGGGGGACCATTACTTCGGGACGTGCATCTCCGGGCGCCTAGCGCGCGCCACCGCGCGGGACCTCCTCGCGGAGAACGGAGTGGGCGTCGCCGCTGCCTTGCTGGCGGAGGAGGTTCGGCGTGCCGCGGCGGACCCGCTGGCCGGCTTGGACTGGAGGAGCTTGGTGGAAGGAATAAACATGGACCGGCTGGTGAACCTGACCGGGTCGACGAGGTTCCCGGCGTACGAGGCGGCCGACTTCGGGTGGGGCCCGCCAGGAAGGACGGAGCTGGTCACCATGAACCACGACGGGCAGGTCGTGCTCGTCGCCGCGAAGAGGCAGGGAGGCGATGGTGCCGGCGGCGGTGTGCAGGCGTCCGTGTCGCTGCACCCGGCGCACATGGACACGTACAAGTCGCACTTCCTAAGCTACTTGTGCTGATTTTGTATTCATGTATGGATTTTTTATCCATGTGTGTGTATTGTTCTACCACCGTAAGTTTCAAGCTATTATCACCTATGAAATGCTCAAGTAACTATGTCAATATTATCTACATCAGATGCAATACTTCCTCCGTTCCTTTTTCGAAGTGTATACGCACACTTAAGATATAAAAATGGTGACCATATATTTCTGAGTACTTCACGGATCTTATTACTCTCCCTCCATCCCAAAATGTAGCATAAGAGCGATTAGTGTTCAGAGCATCCCTACAAAGACTCTTCAAGAATACTGAGCATCGCCTCAAAAAAATATCGAGCCCAAAACTAGCAAATCTCCTCCCTTTGTTACCAAATAGGCAAAGCAAGCAGTAGCTGCTCACCAGTGCCCACGCGTCGGTATTTAAGATCCGACAACCTACCAAGGGTACCCGAGGTAGTATTTTATACATGGGGCTCGTCAAGATTGGAACTCAAAGGTGAACTCGAATACATAATTTAGACAAGTTTGGACCGCTTAGATCGCGCAATACCCTACGTCCTGTATGTTGGTTATTGTTGACACCGAATTATTGAACTTCTATAGTTAGTTTCGGAACATGAAGCCTTCATACTACGAAACTTGGGGGAGGCCTGTGTTAACACCAAAATTTGGAAATATGCTCTAAAAGGAAGGAATCGGCCGATGATGCAAAAAAAGACGAAATCTCCTAACTAAGGCTATCTGCGAGCTGGCCGTGGAAATCAGGAATGTGTGCATGAAGAAAGAGAAAGTAAGAAAGCTAGAAGATTAAAAGAAGGAAGTCAACGCATACATGTACATGGCAAGAGTTCCAACAGTTTGGCATCCAAGGGAAGCACACGTACGGGAGGTTGTTTTATAGAATAAAATATTCTGGAGATAAAGTTGGTTAGGGATAAACTTGATTAGAGATAGAGTTGGGTTAGTTAGAAATAGAGTTTTGATTAGAAAATATTATGCACATGACTTGCCTTGTACGTGATTAACTGCCAATTATGTAACGTTAAAGGCCATCCGCCCTATAAATATAAAGGATCCTGGCCATTGTAATTTCACATGATCAATATACAACACATTTATCTTTTATTTACCTTTTCGGCTTCACGCCATTGCATTAGGAGTAGGAGTAATGTAGCTTCTCGACGAGTTCCTTCTAGCAAGCTGGGCTGCATCGACCTCGATCTCTGGCAAGCTGCAAGTCCCCATCATCAGGTGTACTAGACTTCAACTTCCGGGCGCATTGCTGACGTTGGGTCTGGTTTCATCTACCAGTTATCAAGTATCTTGGATCTTTGACTTATGGCACATCGTTTCTGTCTCGGTCTACGGTATTCACCAGTTATCCCGCCTTGATTAAATTTGCATCGGCTGATATTTATCTGTTCTATCATCTTGCCGTTTATGACACATCAATTGTTATTAATTCTGTCGGAATAGACGATAGATCTATTTTTAATAGCCTGTTGTATCTTAATCTTGGTTGCCCCTCGAGTGCCGTTGGAATTGAGTTTCATTATGATTGGATTCATCGACTGGCGGTGTTTAAATTGATGTCCTGCGTGTTTCTAAGCTGCAACTACCGGGCGCATCGCTGTGGTTTCACCTAAAAATATTGGTAGCGACGTTAGTTTGAATCTCATTGGCTTGTGACTCTGGCTATGGTGGAGCAAGAACTCGATGGCGCTCTATCTCCTATCAGCTCTCCAACCACACGCGCCGATTTAGATTCTGCACTAGAGTTAAGCAGATCTCCCAGGTCCTCATGTGCTGATGCAAGATCCACCACCACCAGGATTTTGCGTCAACACATTTTGGCACGTCCGGTGGGACCCGATTATAAGACTCACATTTTTTTCAGATAAAAAGACCATCTTCAGCAGCTGTATCGAGTCCACCGGACAGAAAGCAAAATATGGCTAGCAAAGTTGTTGTAACGGCCGACGAATACATAGACAGCGGGCCGTAAATACGTCTACCACGAAGACCAGCGCATGGGTTGCATGGACAGCCGATAGAAGAGATAATAAAATGGTAATCGGCAATGATGGCAATCATTCCCAAGGCATAACATGTTCATTTGTTGCAACGGCCGATGGAATAAAGGACAGCCGATGGAATATAATTATACGCTAGGCAGCCATGGAAAAAAAGAAAGGACAAGGAAGAGCAGCCGATGGGGCACCTCAGCCGACGGTCAAGAAATAAATAAAAAAAATAAGGAGAGAGCAGCCGATGGGGCACCTCAGCCGACAGATAGGAAATTGATAAAAGTAGACAAGTAAGAGCGGCTGATGTCGGTGATCTCCGTTAAAAAAAAAATCGGCTGGTTCAAGCAACAGCAAAAATAGTATCAACGGCTTGGTTCAAAATAATATCGGCCAAGTATTTACATATCGGCCTCCGAGCCAATGGCGAATAAAAGAAATTGCATCGGCTGAATCAGAGAAATAAGCATCGGCTGCCTATTTAACTTTTTCCCACAGCTGATGGGAGAGATGGAGGAAGACAGCCGATGGTGTCCTGCTGCCGATGACGAGTTGCCGATACTTCCATTTGAGTATATTCTTCTAGCACAAAAGCATCGGCTGATTGCTTGGCCAATAAAAGAAATAGTATCGGCCCATATACTGCTTGGCAAAAAAACATCAGCTGATTGCTTGGCCGATAAAAGAAATAGCATCAGTCGATTGACTGCTTGGCAAAAAGATCGGCTGATTGCTTGGCTAATAAAAATTGCATCAGCCGAGTGGTTCAAGCAAAATTGCATCGGCTGATTGGTTCAAGCAGAATAGTATCAGCTGCTTATAAAATATATTGGATATTAATTTCGAAGCATGAAATATTCTTACTTCAAAATTAGGGGGGCCTGTGTTGACAACAAAAGCTTACTGGTTACTGCACCAAGTTTTAGTGTCAATAGACTGATCTATTGTTTCTACTGCCAGCGAATTTATCGGCTCAGAGTGGGATCAAGGCATCAAGCCGATGGGGTTCTTTATATTTCAAGAGGAGTCGATGTAGCTTTGAATATTGCAATCAGACGTCATTGGCTCTAAAGGCAAGCATCGGACTTCTATAATTAGTTTCGAAACATGAAGCCTTCATACTCCGAAACTGGGGGGTCTGTGTTGACACCGAATTATCGAACTCCTATAGTTAGTTTCGGAACATGAAGTCTTCATACTCCAAAACTGGGGGGCCTGTGTTAATACCAAAATTTGAAAATATGCTCTGAAGGGAAGGAATCGGCCGATGATGCAAAAAAATTATGAAATCTCCTAACTAAGGCTATCTACGAGCTGGCCGTGGAAATCAGGAATGTGTGCATGAAGAAAGAGAAAGCAAGAAATCTAGAAGATTAAAAGAAGGAAGTCAACGCACACATGTACACGGCAAGAGTTCCAATAGTTTGGCATCCAAGGGAAGCGCACGTACGGGAGGTTGTTTTATAGAATAAAATATTCTGGAGATAAAGTTGGTTAGAGATAAGCTTGATTAGAGATAGAGTTAGGTTAGTTAGAGACAGAGTTTTGATTAGAAAATATTGTGTACGTGACTTGCCTTGTACGTGATTAAATGCAAATTATGTAACGTCAAAGGCCATCCGCCTTATAAATATAAAGGGTCATGGCCATTGTAATCATCACACGATCAATATACAACAAATTTATCTTTTATTTACCTTTTCGGCTTCACGCTATTGCATTAGGAGTAGGAGTAATGTAGCTTCTCGATGAGTTCCTTCTAGCAAGATGGACTGCATCGACCTCGATCTCTGGCAAGCTGCAAGTCCCCATCATCAGATGTACTAGACTTCAACTTCCGAGCGCATCGCTGTCGTTAGGTCTTGGTTCATCTACTAGTTATCGAGTATCTTGGATCTTTGACTTACGGCGCATCGCTTCTGTCTCGATCTACGGTATTCACCAGTTATCCCGCCTTGATTAAGTTTGCATCGGCTGATATTTATCTGTTCTATCGTCTTGCCGTTTACGACACATCTATTGTTATTAATTCTGTCGGAATAGATGATAGATCTATTTTTAATAGCATGTTGCATCTTAATCTTGGTTGCCCCTCGAGTGCCGTTGGAATTGAGTTTCATTATGATAGGATTCATCGGCTGGCAGGGTTTAAATTGATGTCCTGCTGAGTAATTCTAGGTTGTAACTACCGGGCGCATCGTTGTGGTTTCGCCTAAAAATATTGGTAGCGATGTTAGTTTGAATCTCATTGGCTTGTGGCTCTAGCTATTGTGGAGCAAGAACTCGACGGCACTTTGTCTCCTATCGGCTCTCCAACCGATGGTTATCGCCAATTGTGTTGAATCGGCTGGATATCCGATGAGCTACTCACGCTCACCAAGAAGGATTATCTCCACCTTGTCAGTTGAATAGTTAAACTGACTGGCACGCTCGCGCACACCACGCGCGCCGATCCACAACCTGTACTTGAGCGAAGCAGATCTCTCAGGTTTCGTGTGTTAGTATGTGAAGGTCGTCGTCTGATTTTTGCGTCAACACACTTTTGGATTGAACTTGTTCGGAGGGGGTCCCTGCCTCATCTTATGTTGTCGGGGGCAGGATTACAGGTCGGTTGTTTAAAAGAATACTAGTCGGATTCAACTAGAGAGTCCTACTCTATTTGCTACGAGTAGTTTCCTAATCCTCGACTAGTTCTTGTCCTCCACGTAGACCACACCATCCTGCAAAGTAGTCTCCATGTCTAACACGTATACAAGTGCAGGATGTCTAATGACTAGCGAGTTCTACTGGAGCGAGTGGACAGCATGCCGAATGCATGCATGATCGTGGCGACCGTTGTGGGCGCGTACCACGTGGGGCCGTTGCGCAAAGCCCAGCCCAGACACTGCATATCATGCTAACAAGACAGGCGTGCAATAACGCCACCTCATGTATGGCTGCTGGTCCAGATGCATGCATACCAGCCCTGGGATAGACGACACTCGATCGGGCACATCACGATCTCCATCGATCACGAGTGTCACTATAGTAGATTGATAAGAAAAACAAGGTAAAAGCCGATCAGAATGTGTTCCAAGTTGGATAACATAGATAAATGCTAAAACAGCAAGAATTAACCGATAAAACTTGCAAACTTAGAAATTATCGATAACTTTTGAATAAATCTAGACAAAATGACAACGATACGCCCGAAGTTAAAGCCTAGAAGTATTCGGTAGACGCGGAACTTATAGTCTAGCTGGAGATCGAAGCGATGCAACCCAACTAGCTTGGAAGAATTCATGAAGAAAAGAAAGCAATGGCGAAGTCGCCGACTTGAAAGCAAATTGCGAGAATAGTAGATTTGTATTGATTATGATGTGTATGTCCTTCCAGACCTTGCAGGGCCTCTATTTATACCCTAAACATCAAGACCTCTAGTCCTAGTCGATTACGACAAAATATAAGATCTATCTCTAAAGAAACAAACTTTCTAAACAAAACAAAACAAAAATAACTCGTACGGGAGTTGGAAACGAACTTGGCCTCCATCGGCCAAAACCTGCTCTTCATCGGCCGAACCTCCAACATCTCCAATCGGCTGGAATCCTTCTGCTCGCATTGGCTGGATCCCCATCACCTCCCATCGGCTGACCTCATCGGCTATGCCCCTATCATCTTCCATCAGCAAGGCTTTCGCCATCATCGGCCGATCTCTTATAGCTTCATTGGCTGAGCCCTCTGCAACCCCACCGGCCGATTCCACTAGCCGTAGTCTTTCCACGATGCATCGGCATTTCTGCTTCCTTTTGATGCCATCTTTGACGTATGTCAAAAAACGGTGTCAACACGTATAGATCTAGATAGCCTAGAAGAAGCCCGTTCTGCAGCACTCGTCCAGTCTACAAGGTACCTCGAGGGTCTTTGCCGCTATCATGATCGCAACGTCAAAGATCATTCTTTCAACATAGGTGACAAGGTCCTCAAGCGTATCCAAGACACTAAGGGGTTGCACAAGCTTAATTCGCCATGGGAAGGGCCGTACATCATATCCAAGGTCACAGGCCCAGGATCGTACATGCTACAATACCTCTCTGGCGAAGATGTCAACAACTCGTGGAACATCGAGCATCTCTGTCAATTCTATCCGTAGTCAGAAGACTATGCAGTATTGTAAATACACTACTGGCAAATGTTGTAAGTTTTCAACATAATAATGCACTTATTTTTTGTCAAAATTCAACTACCCATTCTCGCCTCAATTGCGGCCTGTAAAAGCCGACCAGCAGCATCTTAACGAGCTAATGAGCTCTTCAGGCCACAACGCCCCAGTATGACTTGTAATTACAAGTCCACATGAGTTATTTAACTCATCTGGCAGTTCGCTAAGCGAACTGATAATGCAAGAGCCATCAAATCCTCTGGGAGTCCATAAAGTACCTGAGTGACTTCTAACAAATTTGTCTTAAACGTGGCTCGTATTAACGAGTTTCGCAGTTCCAAGTTCCCAGGGCACAGCATCAGCCTTACTCAGAGAAGTCGAGGAGATAAGCCCTAATCAGCGGAATCCTGAAGAGACTACTTGATGTCTACTACTGGAAATCTCAGGTACCTGAGTACGCAACAATTTGCTTCCGAAGAGGCTCACAATAGTAGCCTTGTGCATAGACACTTACTTCAGTCATACGAGCAAAATTAGGAGCAAGTGCAAGAAGCACTAAACACGACAGATGACAAGTCGAGAGCAACAAATTGCATTAAGACTTAAATTTATCTACACACTTATCCCATTACAAAACAAAATGTTCTTCCTGTCCCAAAAGATAAGGAATTCATTGCAGGTCCAGATGCTTGGTGACTTCCTTGGCAATGGGGTCCATCTCCTATAGATACTGCTGGAAGACTTCGTCTGTGCAATCTCCCGCTATACCCTCCGCGACAGGAGATAAGTCAGCATCAGGGTAGAAGTACTTCACGAAGGCTAGCAACTATTTCAAGATGGACTTCGTCATCCCTTGGACGTAGCCTGCAATCTTCCCTGGCGCATCTTGGAGTCTCTCCACCAGTGGGCGAGGATCCGCGCCATCAACCGGAGGCTCCACCATTTCAGCCAAGGGTCGGGCTGCCGTAGACAACTCTTGCAGCTCCAGCTTGCAGGCCCCAAGCTCAACTTGTTGCGCTTGGATGGTCATCATGACATTGATCAGTTCGACTTCGCCATCTTGGCGCATCTTCGTCTCCTTCTCCAAGTCGCGCTCCAGCTTGGACACCTACTGCTCGAGCTTATCACGTTGATCAGTGGCCCAGTAGTATGCGTTCTTCCAATCAGTTATAGAAGCCTTCAATCGGGGTTCCTGATCCTTATACTTTGCATAAACAAAGACCCAATGTTAGTCAAAAAGACTAAAGGCTTCCAACAGATGAACACAACAAAAGATGAGTACCCACCTTCAAGCTTCTGATTCAACGACTTGTTCCGTGCGGCAAGACGCTCATTTTCCTTTTCCAAATCCTGCATCTGCGCCCGAAAGGTTGCCGTCGTGTTGTCAAGCTTCATGACAAGTTGCAAGGTTTGCTATCACTCTTCAGCCAGTTCCTTCTCCAACGCCTCGGCACATTGTACGGTTTTCCATAGTCCCGCAGCAATTGGGACTTCTGGTGGGAGCGGTTGATCAAGTCCTGTTGTCCAGAAATCAGCACTCGGGTAAAAATCACGAACATTCAGAACTAAAGCATAAGGCAAATTTCAAAATCACCTCGGTGTAAGACGTGATGTGCTGGTTCATCTCGAGTATGGTGTCCACCGTCTGCGCATCCTGTATAGGATCATCAATCAGCTGGACCTCCTCGAGCAGTACCCGAATCTCAATGCTTGGCTCGATCCTCACGCTGGAAACTAGAACCATCTCATGGCCATACGACATGCCAGCTTTGGAAGTCATCTCGACAGCAGCAGCCACGACTTCAAGGGCTCAGGCGGCTTCAAGCTTGGGGGCTTCGGGAGCAGCAGTATTGAGGGGGATAGCTTCCACGATCACAGGCAAGGGCGGACCCTCCACGGGAATAGCCATGGGAAGAGCCCCAGGTACAGCAGGCTTGGGGGCTGGCACTGCAATGTCAGCCATCGAGCCAATTACATCATGCATCAATGCAGCGACGAGTGATGCGGCACCTGTCTTCACCGTTGGAGCTGAATCTCCCTACGCCAGGGCTACAGTAGCCGCGGGGGCTGCCACTTCAACAGAGCGACTAGCATCATCAGTTGTTGACCTTGAACCCGATGACCCAAGGCCCAGGTTAGAAGACATCCTGCACAACACATAGTGTCAATGCCGGAAGACAACCAACTACACAACATAGAATTGGTACTCCACCATATCGAATCAATTTACCTTGCGGACCGTCACAGCTTCAGCGATGGCTTCCCCACCAAGCGCAGGGGCTTTACAGTGGGGGCAGTCTTCCCTGGCGAAGCACGTTGCAGCACAGCCCGACTACCGCCAGCCAAGCTAGTCCTATCTTCTTCCTGTGCGGATACCTTAGTGCCCGCAGGATTGACTTCAGCAGCAAGAGGCTCCGAATCATCTCCAAACACGACGACCTCCCCAGATGCTGGAACTTCAGGCGGGATGGCGCTAGCTGCCGCCTCCATCACCTCGACTACCTCCACGACTACCTGCAGATACAATAAGTCCTGATTAGCAGTAGTGACATCAACATACATGCATAATTGTACCGCACCTCAGGGTTTCGCCCTTCCTCGAAGGTAATTACCGGCGGGGGCGCGGATTCGATGATACGCAGACTACCTAGAGCGCGCACCCTGCCAATTGTTAGCTTCTTCTTTAGTGGCGGGGCCAGAGCAGTCTCAAGTTCATCATCCGCAGGGCGCTTTGATAAGCCAGAGGACTTCCCAACTTTGTCCGAGGCGCGAATCTTCACACAATATGCCCCAGCAACATCAGAGTCTGAGCTGCTGAAGGACTCAAATTCTTCTTCTTCCTCCTCTACAGCAAGGTTTCGCCCAAATACCCATGGAGCACTCTCCATATCATCAGATCTAGGGAGAAGAAGGGGTGAACACAACACAAGTATGTCTTCTAGCATAAAGGCAGACAAGTCAGAAAGCAAGAAAGACCTCAAATAAGTACTCGGGGGCTAAGGTCACGGGTACATACTACTCTCGGTGGGTTAGCGGTGCTGAACTTCGGGACTACTCGGGGGATCTCATTAGCGTTCTTAAAGAAGCATTTCAACCTTGTTATCACCCCATCGACGGAGATTTCTTCAAGCGTCATCCTTGATGGGTCATCAAGGCCCGAATACTCATAACCCCAGGTATGGCGGAGCTGCAAGGATTGCACTCGTCTCTTCAAAAAATTGAAGGCCACTCCAGCACCCGTTAGTCCCTACTCCTTCAGGTGAGCAATCTTGGCCAAAATCTTGGGTACTTGAAGACTGTGCCCGTGTGTCGGTTCGTCAATCTACCTGTTGTTCCATTCTGGGCGGTGACCAGTCACCTTAGGCAGTTTCGGATCGTGGTCTCCAATGTAGAACCACTTCTCCTTCCACCCAGAGTGCGACTCCAGCAACTCGTAGTCTAAGTACAGACTACTACTCTTCTCTCGAACCTGAATTCCAGCGCACCCCCCCCCCGACTACCGCAATGCACTCCAGTTTTGGCTGCGGCTTCACTTGGAATATTTTGCGGAACAGTTGAAAGTGGGGCTGAATCCCTAAGGAAGCCTCGCATAGGTGCACAAAAATAGCAATGTGGAGAATACCAATTGGATTGAGATGGACCAGCTGAAGCTTGTAATAATCCAGAAGACCTCACAAAAAATCAGAGGAGGGGATAGCAAAACCCCGCTCGACAAAGTGGGCGAAGATTACTGTCTCCTCAGGATACTCTTCAAACGGCCATGCATTATCGAACGCACACCTCCAACCTACGGTTGCTTGATTCTGCAGCAGTTTCACTTTCTCCAATGCCTGGATCTCTTCTTCCTTCAGGGTTGATCTCTTCCAGGCACAGGTAGGAGTTTGCGATGAGGTTTGGTCTGTCTTCCCATACTTGGGCGGAGGCAGCTGTAGCTCCTTCCCCTTTCCAGATCTCCTCTTGGAACGTTCAGCACCCCTGGAAGCATAAGCTTTTTTCCCCATCTTGGATGTCACGAGCTGCTTCATGTGCATACGCTCAGGGGCTCACAGGAGGGAGGCAGCGCCAGCAATCTCAGATTGGATTGCGGCGGAGTTGGGCAGTAGGATTTTTTTCTCGAGCGCAAATAGCAGATGGCAATGGCGGGGTAAACGGGGGGTAACTTCCCTTATCTATTTATAACAAAAACAGAGTAAATGGAGGTAATGGCCCCGATGTTTTCGCCTCTAGCCGTTAATTTCGCATATGGCCATCAGTTTCTAAAATTACCACAAAAGATAAAGTTGCTGTTAGCGACAGTCATGATGACTGGTGGTTGACTCTTATACCTCCTAAAACTAGTTGGGTAACGGCTCGGGGGCTGTGTGCCACATGCCCATTGGCTACAAAGTTTTTTCTCCCGAGTTTAAGGTGAAGATAGTGCAAATGCAGATTGACCCTCAGCCTGATTCTTCAATTCAACCTAAGGCTCAGGGGCTACTCCATATGGAGTGCGGTTTTTATTGCACTTCCATATATAAATTCAAGGATAGATAGTCAAGACAGTGTCGGATGAGGCTTGAGCACATTCTAGCTGCATGGTAGTACTCAAGTTACTTGAAGGCTCAAATTTTGATAGAATACTCAGAAGAGCACCAAAAACTAGTCGGATGAAGCCCGTAAAGGTACTCGGAACTGCTGCATTTGACTAAAACGTACTCGAGGGCTTGTCGTACATATATCTATGAGCCCACCAGAAGGTTTGCACAGACCCACACACAGGACTGTACACCAAGACGTGTCAAACATGGGGACTACGGTGCAAGACGGCGTAGTCTGCATGGAGGACAGGAACTAGTCGAGGACTCGGAGACTACTCGTAGCAATTAGAGTAGGACTCTCTGGTTGAATCCAAATAGTACTCTTATAAGGTAACTGACCAGTAACCCTGCTCCTCTGATATATAAGAATAGGCAGGGACCCCCTCCAAATAAGTTCAATTGAATACAAGCAAACAACACACAGGATGTAGGGTATTACATGATCTAGCGGTCCGAACCTGTCTAAATCGCGTGCCTACATACACCATTGGGTTCCTGATTTTAGTGACACCCACCAACCAAAACTCTACCTTAGGTACTCCCCTTGGTAGTTGCTGGATTTAAACACCAACACACATGTCGATGGAGTTCTTCTCTAGGGACTCAAGCCAGGTGACTGGCCCTGCCTCCATGCAGATGGGAAAGTAGATGACTTGATGTCATCGTTTCTTCCCGCCGCCTGAACTGACAACGAGTAGCACTGCAGCCATTGGACTGGGTCCTGCTTGCCGTCATACTTAGTAATACCCGGAGGTTTGAACTTGTCGGCTAGAACCGTCTTTCGTACATGTTTTGAGAAGGCGGGGAACCCGTCAGAATCCTCTCCTAGGTACTCGACTTCTTGTTCGTGCTCGCGGTGGTACCCTTCAATGATTGTACGAGCGTCGTGGCTGTTGTTGATCTTCTAACGGAGATCATGTACTGGGGGTTCAGGCTTTGGGTGGGGTCCATGATGGCCGCAGCCTCCTGAGGGTTCTGCCCGACTACCCTCTACCCTGATTTGGCTTGGTCTGGGACCCTTAATTCTGGCACCCTCATTTCTGGAACCCTAATTTCGACTTGGTCACCTATGGCTACTACCATGCTAGGATGAGGTGTGTCGAACCGAGTGTATTGGGCTTTGTTGATCGAGTTGCTCGTACGCGCACTCCGCTAGTTGAGCGAGTTGTCTGGTGTACTTAGTTTGTGGCATGGCCTGAGTAATCAGGTCCATGGATGCGATGGTGGCGAGAAGAGTATGGTGCTGACATGATTGAACTGCTTCAAACGCGTGATCCAAGTTCATGATGGGTAGGTCAGCAGCAAGGCGACAGCGACGCTCTACTCTTGCAGCGTTTCTTTCTCGCGGTCGATTCCTTTGAGCTTTGGTTTCTTCTCCTTCTACGTTGGCGGTGAGCTCATCCTACGAGACGTCATCTGGGTGACGTTCACGACGTGAATTTCTTTCTAGCTGATCTTCATCCTCGCCTCCTTGTGGAGTAATGATGGCAAGGAATTCCCGCTCCGGAGAATAGCTACACGAACTTGATGTGATAACCTCTGTGGAGCCGTCTTCTTCATAGATAGGGGATATAGGGGTACCCTCCTGGTACGGGAGGGTATCGAGGTAGGCGACAAGGCGAGACTCGTCCTTGGCAAGAGCAACTGGCTTCATGTTGGACCAATAGATGAATCTGCCTTCTAGAGTAGATGTGATAACCAGGCCCTATTGTGGACCTGATAATGGAGTCTCCTCATTCGGATCCAAGTAGTAGTCGAGGTCCTCGATCAAATCCGAGTTGGATTGTGATCTGGACAGCGTAGCTTGGTAGGCAGCACCCGAGTTTCAAAGTCTGAATGGGACGACTTATATTGTAGACCAATTCGCATGATGGCTTAAGCGCCAGCTTGTGGGAACCAATCCGACTAGTGGGAGAAGTCGAGTTGTATGCGAACTCATCCCCTGAGCCTTGAAATAGGTCAAAAATTTCGTTGAATTTCTCAACGAAATCCTCCAAAGCTTGGCGATTAAGGTTGATATCATACTGCTTCTCCTCCGGGGCCAGCGCGATGTGGCGGTGGAAGTTTCCAGTGCCGTCTGCGACGCAAACCCAGGAGCCGAAGATGAATGTCACACCCGCCTCAAACGCGATGATGGGCTTGATGATGACTTGAGCCATCGAGTTCGCCGGCGGATTCTCAGTGAGATCCCTATCTGGCGCGCCAGCTGTCGGTGTTTAGACCCAGCAACCTATCGAGGGGGTACCCAAGGTAGTGTTTTTTGCATGGGGCTCGCCGAGATCAGGAACTCGAACACATGATTTAGACAGGTTCGGGCCGCTTAGATTGCGCAATACCCTATGTCCTGTGTGTTGGTTGTATTGTATTGAATTGAACTTATTCGGAGGGGTCCTTGTCTCGCCTTATATTGTCGGGGGTAGGGTTACAAGTCGGTTGTTCACAAGAATACTAGTCAGATTCGACTAGAGAGTCCTACTCTATTTGCTACGAGTAGTTTCCTAATCCTCGACTAGTTCTTGTCCTCCACGTATACCACGTCATCCTGCACCGTAGTCTCTACGTCTAACACGTCTCCATGTACAGCCCCATATGTAGGACTGTCCAAACCTTCTGGTGGACCCATAGATATATAGACGACACCACGCAGGAAGGGTGGGAACGGATAGAGTACACGAGGGAGAGGCGAGGAAGGCAAATGCGGCGGCGGAATACAGTGGTCAAGCAGAGCCAAGCAGGCATGCGAAATCGACCTGCAACCATGTGGATGAGCAAGCAATCGCTGTAGCAGCAAGAACTCGCAGGCTACGGTGGCTCGTGAGCTTGCCTTGGGCTGGTGGCACACCAATATTCATAGCCAATGTCATGGCATGTCACCGTAACATTCTTGAGGGAATAAGTATTGGTTGGCATGTTTTGGTACTAAATTAAGCAAGTACATAAATTTCTTACCACAATTTTAGCATGCTCTGATTTTCGCAAGCCATGGTTTTAGCTTGCCATGATTTTGACTGGGCAACAATTAGAATCCAACCAATCAAGCTCACACTATCGTACTTTTCAATGCAAATAGACATTATAGACCTGTAACTTCATCAGGGTGCTCATCAAGTTACTGGAATTCTCAATGCAAAGTAGCTTCTACGATGCGCTAGACGTCGATATCCAGAAAGAAATGCAGACCCAAGTCCATGAGTGCAAACTCGGTCGATAGATGTGTTTGATGATTATTTTTACTGAAATGTAATGAGATATGAGGAAAAAAAATATCATATGTGATATTCAGGTGTTATGTTGAAGCCGGACCATATATTCATTGAATTGGTTGTGGTTGAGCCTATGACTTGTGGCCCCAACCCTTCCATGTTTCTAGAAGATACAGTTTCTAGAAGGAGAAAATAGAAAAGGCATATGTTTCACGTCAAGCAATATGTAAAACGATCACCGTTAGTACAGAGGCCATGTCATATGTAAGTGCGCACCGCAAATTAATCTGATTGCCGCACAAGCTTGGCCCACCAATTATTTGCTATACATCCTTGTTAATGTGAATGAAGAGATAAATCCAAGTACAAATATGCATGGAGATGTTTGACTAAATAAAGTATCTAATTTTCGTTAGCCTTCTCGATGATGAAGACGTTGAGATTTAAGATTTGTTTTGAACTCTTGATAAGAGATAGGATTTTCTAAAAGGGCGCAAGAAAAAAAAACAGGAGATCAAGTAGTGCTCAGACTAATCAATACCAGCAGAAATGCCCGTGCATTGCTACGGGTTCTTACTTGCTCTCACATTATTATTCATTTGCTCTCATGTTATTATTCGCTTGCGTTGTCCTAGTCCTCTCTTTGCAAATATAGTAGTAGAAGATATTTATGGTTGGTTTAATACTATCTGTTTATTACGTGGGACCTACACATGGAACTCTTCCAACACTGCCAACCCCATCTCATTTCGACAACCCTAGCTCCCGCAGTCGACGCCGAACATACGCATCTGTTAATCTCCGGCAAGTTTTCCAATGAAACTCTAGTGAGCAAATCCAGCGAAACCGTTAGTTCTCGGCCGAAGGTGAGCGCACCAACGCATTCGTCTCATCATCCTTGTTCCGTTTTGCCGTTCAATCGCGAGTTTGGAGGTCATTCTCGGCGAATCTCTCTTTTTCCCCTTTATTTCTCTCTCCTGTTCCTGGCTTGCTCCATGACCAGCCATGGCGGAGCTCCTGCTCACCCACCGCCGCCGCTGAACGATGCCCCTCCCGTACCTCCAGTGCTCCGTGCCGCCGCATTGCTTGCCACCCCGCGAGCCGAGCCGCGCCCTGCCACCGCCGCCCTAGCCCGACCACCGCCGCCTAGTGCCACCCCCTGGCCCAACCGCCGCCGCCGAGCGCCCCTCCCCCCTCTCAGCCCGAGCGCCGGCTCACCCGGCCCCGCGTCCTCGCGCCATCGCCGCCGAGCACCGCCCCTCCCCTGGACCCACCTGTCAATACGTTAATCTATACCAAACCTCATAGAAGTTGGACACTTTGACCCGCAGGCCGCGACATATGTGTTCAACTTCAACCGCTTCACATTTGAGAATCCATATGCTATCAGCTATTGTCCGGATAACCTGGGTTTGGCAACTCTGATTATTTGCCTGAGTGCAAATGACTTGTACGCCCCGATGATAGCTGATTTCATTCGTGAGTACAAGCAAAGTTGATTTGATAACATTTTTAAATTTTGTAAAACACAAATTTTGATAAAATAATTAGTAATGCATTCCAAGTTATTGAATTAGCTAAGACAATAGTACATTTCACAACTCATACGACAAACATAAACAAAAGGAAAGATGATAACAAATAATCTGTTTCCTTACGCCAATTTTCTTTGAATGTTTTATTAAAAAAGGGTTGACTGCTTGCCACGTTGTTCATGAGTGCTACCTACCTCTTTCTGCTCGTCACCTGGTCTCGCCCCTTCCTGCTCGCCGCCTGCCACGCCCCTTTCCTGCTGCGTTCGCCGCCTACCATGCTTGCCGCACCATCTCACCTACGTCGGCTCGCCGGGCCGCTGCAACTATGCCGGTCCGCCATCATCAGGCTGCGTCGGATCTATGGTGGAAGGAGGCACCGGAGCTTGGACACCGTGGCAGCATGGGAGGTGGCGGTGGAGAGGAGCTCCGACCCTAGCGCGAGAGAAGAGGAACAGAGGCAGAGGCACCGACAGAAAAAGTTTCGATTAATCTCGTACCGCGGGGGAGCTGCCACGAATATGGACCCATATGTCTGTGTACGGCCCACGTGTCAACGAGATTAAGTTGGACCAAACCAAAAAAGTGGGCAGAAGCGGTCCTCACTTTAGATATAGGTATAGATTACGAAGAGCATACACATGATATGATCGTGGTTACTTGAGATTTTTCAAAGTTGATACATATGTCATCACCTCTATAAGCTTTTAAGAGGTGTATATATACGTTGTACATAGATCGATTTAAATCGTATATAGTTTGGATATCGGAGATAAGTAGCTGGTGCTACGCCCCGCGCCGCAGGGGCCAACAGCCATGGCCGCGATGCCGGCAACCTGCGCGGTCCTTGCCCCGCGTGTGAAAACGTATGCGCCCTTTTTACGCTTTCCTCGCTTACACCTTCGTCACAAACGAAACAGAGGAAAAGGAAGAGTAGAAATCCAAATCCATCTTCCCCTGATCCCCAGTTCCCTGCTCCCCAGGTTCCATCGGCCCCCAATTCTTCCGCTCCACCAAATCTGTAGCCGAGCCGCTTGCTTCGCAGCAGGATCGAGCGGGTTGCGCGGGGCAGCCAGGCGGCTGGCGCACAGGCGAAGGGGTGCGGCGGCGCGTGACGGGCGGCGAGTCGGCGTCGAGAGGAAACCCTAACTCTTGGGGTCGGGGCTGCCGGCGGCGGCTGAGCCACTCCCGAGTCGATTCGCCTCCATGCCTTCCAATCCTCCCCCTCCGCCGCCTCCTGGGTCGTCGGCTCCGGCTCCGGCGGGGGGCAGCTACTTCCCGCTCCCTTTCCACCTGCAGCAGCACCAGCCGCAGCCGCAGATGCCACCCCCGCCGATGCCGGCCAACAGCTACCAGCAGTACCAGCAGCAGCTGCACCAGGCGCACCAGCTCTTCCAGCGGGACGCGCAGACTATCACCCCCGAGGCGCTGCAGAGCGTCAAGGCCGCCCTCGCCACCAGCGACGTCCTCGACCCCACCGCCGCCGCCAGCGCCAGGCCCTCCGACCCCTCCACCAGCAAGAAGCCCATCCCGCGCCGCGCCGCCGGACAGTCCTGGGAGGATCCCACCCTCACCGAGTGGCCCGAAAGTACCCACCATGACTTCTCTTCGTTCAGTTCCACTTCGTTTAATGGCTCATCCTTCTCTTGTTTAATTGGGTTTCAACTCTCAACAATTTGCAGATGATTATAGACTGTTCTGTGGAGATCTAGGAAACGAAGTTAATGACGATGTTCTCTCCAAAGCATTCTCACGGTTCCCCTCCTTCAACATGGCAAGGGTAAACTACTCTACTCGCTTGTTCAAAAAACTTATTTGTGGGGAAACTTGTTCCCTTCAAAGTGTGCTGTGTAGTACATTGTCAAATTCTTTTGGAGTTTTTATATGGAAGTCCAGGTAATAAAAATAGTCAGTTTTTTGGTTGTGGCACAAGGTGGTGAAATTCACAGCCAATTATCAACCTGATCAATATGTATATTGTGTTCAATGCAATTCTGGCCTAAATGACTAATGTAGGTACATAACTTTTACAGCCTGCATGAGGTAAAAGACTGATGGGGAGTTTATTGCGAAATTCATGGCTTAGGAATAGAGTTGTACTCCAAAATGGTTATCTAGGTAGATTCAGTATCACGCATGTGCTCCAACATAATATAGGAACTAATATTTGGCCATGAACTATGATGTACGCACCATTTATATTTAAATAGGCAGTTACTTGTTAATGGAACCATACTCTGCAACATACTCCCTCTGGTTAAAAAAGTATATTCGTCAGTTTTGTGTAATTGGCTGTTTAGAACCTTTACTATCGTTTTTTTTTCTTAGATATTTAGTTCAGGGTGTGTAGATATGTCTCAAAGAGTACTTTAATAATGTAATAATTTAGCTGAGTTTTACTTTTACATAAATACAATTTACAATAGAAAACATTGGCAGCCAAAGTCCAAAATGTCCTCTACTGGGGGGAGCAAATTCATAAGTGGTTTAGATATGCCAAAGCTACTTAGTCGGTAAATAATGACAATGGCACGAAAAAGAATTTGGATTATGGACTACATAAATCTGTAAGTCATTCAGATCTTCTGAAATCACTTAATAGTCAGGTGTAATAAAGCATGGGAGAAGTGAGAAGTATTAGCAGTGTCAAACAAGGAAACGAATTTCCATTGTTCTAAGTCGATTCCTCTATTATTGACTCTTGCCAATGGACTACCTAAACAAATGTGAAATCCAACACGATCAGAATAACACCGATTTCTGCAAATTTTAGCAGTTTAAAGAACATCAATGGCAATACACATACTGATATTGTTCTCTATTCTTTACTAGTGGACACAATAAATTTTGCATGCATGGGAGAAAACCAGCAGTTTGAAGATATTTCATATGGATCTTTTTCATAGTAATATGCTACTTCATATTAGCTATTTCTGAAAACAGCATCAGTGTGTTAATGCATATGACATAGTAGCAAAGCTAAAAAGAAAAGCAACAGGCTTCGAGTAAGCTAACGCACCCCTGAATAAATTGGTAGCTAACAATCAACAATTTACTCTTTGTTGCTTCCTTCCATATGCTTCAATCCTTTGACCTAAAGAAACCTAGCTCACATAGATTGACCGATAGAGGAGCTAAGAGATTAGCTCACACAGAAACCCAGATGCTAAGCCACATAACATGCCTTGTGTTGGTCATTGTATGCAGCATTTGAGATTCATTTCTCGGTTCTATATGGCCTTAATTTGCCTTTGTATTATTTATTTCAGGTTGTTAGAGATAAGAGGACTGGCAAAACTAAAGGTTATGGATTTGTGAGCTTTTCAAACCCTACTGATCTGGCTGCAGCAATAAAAGAAATGAACGGTTTGTCACTTAATACTATGTTCTGCAGATTTGGTTGCTGCAACTTGTCTGCATGTTTTCATTTACTGTTCCCTTGTTACTTTTGAACAAACTTCTTTCAGGAAAGTATGTTGGGAACCGCCCTATTAAATTGCGTAAAAGTAACTGGAAGGAGAGGACAGATGTTGAGGCTCTGGAAAGGCAAAAGGTGCCTGTCTGTTTTCTTCTTGATATGCCTTGCTCTCCGCATGCCCTCTAATTTTGTCCATTACTTTCTCCTTTTTTTTTGAAAGTGAACTTTCTCCATTTTTCAGAATCATGTCCAGAGGAAGCCTAAAATGCACAAGAAGGGTATTCTTCACAAGTGAAGCTATACAGGCCATACCGATTATGGTCCATGCAGATGGTAAGCCCCTCCTCTGTTTACATGCTAGATTAGCTGTAAGAAAACACTGTGACCCTATATTATGGTGCCACTGCATGGTTTTTAATATTCCTTTTTACCAATGAAATGTTCTATCATTGCACAAGATGTAAATATACAATTGCTTGCTTGAGCTTAATACTAATATACGGGGAAGTAAATGGTAGGGGCATGCTACCTTCATATCATCACCATTGAGAATGAACTTGGATGTGTCTACATGATTTGAAATTTGAATTTGAATAGAAGCAGTGTTATGCATCCTATCTCTGTGATTTTCTTCGAAGACCCACATTAGCTCGTGATTTCTGGACGTGATTCACGCTTCTAAATGACTGTAGATTGACTCATGCTTTGTATATGAAGTTATTGTATAATATTCAGAAGTTTGATGGATGACTTGTATGTTGTGTATCATGCAGTGCTGCTCCCTTGGATGGATGACGCAACTTCAGGAAGCTCTTCTCTTACTTCACTAGTCGAGAGTCGAGATGAAAGGATGTTTACTTGGGTCAAGTGAATGCTTGTAAACTTGAAACGTAGCATCAACTTCTATTTGATACAAGTTGTGCTCCATTTTTCTGTTTCTTTTTGCTTAACAATTGTACGTTGATGTTGCATTCTGGAAACAATATGATGACTTATAGTAGCTAGTGAGGGGCGTTGTGCTGCAGCCAAATGGACCTTCTGCTTTAGGTTTCCGCAAGGAATAGCATCACGTGCTGAACTATTTATTTTTATTTTCCTTATACGAGGGCTCTCCGACAAATTTCTCTTTTGTTTTTGTTTTCTTTATTGGGACAAATTACAGGATCGCTAGGCAAACAAGAGAATGTTAGGTCGAATGTAAATGGCATCACCACTTGTTACCCTGTTTCCTAGCTAGCGCACATTAGCTTATTCTCTTCTGATTGTAGAATTATTGGAGAAGGCTTGCCGCGAGGAGTTGCCG
The DNA here is from genome assembly GCF_000263155.2 of Setaria italica. Taxonomy (NCBI): domain Eukaryota; kingdom Viridiplantae; phylum Streptophyta; class Magnoliopsida; order Poales; family Poaceae; genus Setaria; species Setaria italica. Next base: position 3,552,072 of record NC_028455.1, on the reverse strand, counting down.
TTCTCAAGCCCAGCAGCCCACCAGGCCCGTAACACAATCTTTTTTTTCCTTTAAAGCCCATTGCGTAGTTCACTCTTATCATTTTTCTCTTTCGGAATTTCTATACTTCTTAACAACATTTTTGGCGCGGCAAAAAATGTTGATTTCCTCAGCTCCCTTGGTTGATTTTGTATTGGAAATATAGAGCTGTATTTTGTACAAATGCGGACATGCCAACAGAGCATATATGCAGTTGGCATGTCACTCATCGAAGCAATTTTACTTAGGTCGTTGAACAACTAGCTAATTTCTTCCGTTCTGTGTGAAGAGAAATCTTTCGAATTCAAATCCAAATCGACTTCCTAAACATTTGATGAGAGAAGCAGAAACTAGGCAACAATAATTAGTACGCGAATCCAGTTACTAAGCAGCAGTACAGCACTATGCGTGCATCTGTGTCGGTGTGTTGTCTTCTACACCTAGCTTCTACGCCGTTCACCATTGCACGGCGCCGTGTAGGTGGCCGCCGAACCCCCTCTGCATGCCGCCGCCGTTCTCCTCGTCACCGTCGAACTCCACCACCTTCGACCCGTCCCCGGCGCCGTACGCCTTCCCTGCCGCCGCCGCGTAGTACGACGTCCCGCCGCCCGCGCCGAACCCGACGCTGACCCCCATCATGAGCCCGACGTCCGCGGATCCGCCGCCGCCGGCGTCGTGGCCGCCCGCGCGGTCAATACCGGCTGCGGCGGCCCCTCCTCCCGCACCGAGCATGTCGGCGCCGTCGTCCGCGACGCCGCCGCCTCCGTCGCCGTGCCGCGCGCCAGCGCCGCCGAGCACCGCGGCCTTCTCGCCCTCGGCCTCGCGGTAGCGGTTGAGGTAGGACTTGAGCGGGCCGACGTAGGCCTCGAACCCCAGCGTGGTCATGGCCCAGAGCAGGTCGTCGCCGTTGATGGTCTTGCGCTTCTCGCGCTGGCACTTGTCGGAGGCCTCGCCGGTGACGAAGCTGATGAACTCCGACACGCACTCCTGCACCGTCTCCTTCGCCTCCTTGGAGATCTTGGCGTTCGCCGGCAGCGACCGCTTCATGATGCGCGACACGTTCGCGATCGGAAGGAACCGGTCCTGCTCCTTGGCCGGCGAGTCGCCGCCGCAGTACCCCGCGCTGCTCCCGCACCAGGCAGCAGCAGCCGCCGCCGCCGCGCCGGACTCGTTGTCCGACGGCGGGCTGCCCACCGGGCTCAGCAGGTGGCCCTGCTGCTGCCCGTAGCCCTTCCTGCTCTTCATGCCCTTCGAGTAGAGTAGCTGTAGCCTGTAGGAGAGAGAGTGAGGGACAGCTAGGGGTCTTCTTGTGGGAGCTTGGGGAGGGATGGACGATGGAGTGGTGGCAGGAGATGATCTCCTTTTAAAGTTGGAAAGGAGGGAGCAAGCTAAGCTAGCTAGGAGAGATGCGAGTGTGGAAGGACGGTATTGATGCCGACACAAAGCCAGCACGAGATTATTGTATGAGCATTGCAAAATTCTTGCACAGCTAGGAGCTAGCCTATGGCGAAGTCAAAAACTAATATTTGGCGGTTCGCGGTGGCCAAGGGCGGCTTGTTTGGAACACAACGATTCCTAGAGAATTACAAGGATTTCACACGAAGCAATTCAACTTATTAAGTATTCATCAGATTTCAGAAAGAAGTTCATATTGGTTGGACTACAACATTCAAATTTTAAGTGCGGTCACCTCCATTTGTATAAAAGGATTCAAATTTTAGGGAGGGATGTTGCTCTCTAGATTAGTTAGGGAAGTATATGTTGTTTCATCTCTTCAAGCACTTGAAGGAACCATAGCCATTTTGCAAGCCTAGTTGCGATGTTGAATACTCAGCTTAGATATTCTTTTGCATAGTCATTTTCAGTAATGGAACAAAGTGTGTGAATGCATCCACTCTCCTACAATCTGAGCTGAAAATTGAGACTTATATGGTGCATGCATCGTATGCTGATCGACCCGAATATATCTGAAGATCTAGAACTTGAGAGGCCAAAGTTCCAAAACGAAGATGAAGACAGAGGAAACACCAAAATATTCCATGGGATAGCATGGCATACACCATACCCTAGCCACTGGGCCGTGCCACTTCAAGCAACGGGCATCTCACAAAGATTTTGAGGTTCCTAAACCAGTGGCAAGGGATCACAGAAGTGGAACAGATGCACGACAACCTTTTTACCAAAAAAGGGGAGCCCATGGTCATTGGTTTCATCAATGTGTTTAAGTCCACAACCAAATATGGCATGTAATACAAATGCATAAAAACTACTATGAGTCATAAAAACTTAATTGGGGTCCCAAAATATCTTTGGTACGAACTATAGCTCCATCAGTTGGACGAATATGGTATCCAGTGATTTCAAAAAAGCCTAGACAAAGGCCAAAGGGAGGAGGATGCCTCTCTTATCCTCCCTCTTTTCTTCTCTTTCCCGGGTTCAAAGGCGCCGCGGATTATTCGCGCCGTCACATAGTGCAATAATAGAAGAATATGTGAGGGGCAACTTGGGTGCAGGAGCGGGATTAATTAACGTAATGAGGGGATTAGTTTAGTCACTTCAGCAGGCTGTGTGCATTATGAAAATGCATGGGAGGTGATGATGATTGCTCTTGGTTTGGACTGGAGTTGAATGGTAAACGGATGAGTAGTTTACTTAGTTTTAGCAGCCGGAGATTGTTCTGTGAACTGAGATCCTGCCATTTGTCAGATTCCAGTGCAGCCGAAAAAAGCACGTTTTTAAGTGTTTATTTGCCGGAATGCCGGTCCCTTTTTTTCAATTGCAATATGGGGAAGAAGAAGATGTTGATTGTTTTTAACTGCCTTCTTTTTTTTTCATAAGATGGTAGATCCGAGCAAGTTTGGCCTAACTCGGCAAATTTTGGAAGAACGGTGCTTGTGTGGTTAATGGAGTTCTGTAAGAACAACGATGCTTGTGTGCGTGGTTAACTAAGGCGAACCCAAATCAGGCCCATCATCAACGCACTTGTGTTGTGCTTTGGTGACTAAACTGCCTAAGGGTTGGATGGACGGCCCGGATTCCCCCACATCCATTTGAACTGTACCACTCCATTAGAGACACGTGTATACCACTCCAGTGAAACCAAAAGCATGATGGTGATCTAAAAAAGCCGGAAATGATGTTTAATCAAACTAGAGATAGAATGAACAATCAAAAAGGGAAAAAAGTAGAAAATAATTCTGCTAAAAGGTTTGTGCTACCGTGTCTTTTATGCACACACTCCAGCGGGCCGAGAGCCATGGTAAAGCTCAGCTTTAGCAGGCCAAAGCCCAGAGAAAGCCCAAGCCAAAAGTAGATGGTACACAAGCGCCAGGCAGAAAGGGTCTGTTCTTTTCCTTGATGGATGCTTGCCCTTTGCTGACCTTTCAAGCTTTGCTCATCAGCAGCTTGCATCGTTGCATGTGATGAGAACCTTCGAAAGCAATCCGCGTGCAGGAAAAGCAGTGCGAGAGAATATTTTAATCTTTACTCCAGCGTCATGCTCAAAAGTCAGCAACGGTTACCCAAGCACAAGTTGACCGCGCAGCAGGATGTTGCTTATCGGATCCAAAAAGATGTATGTTTCATTGGTACTCGCTACGTTTTGAATAGTCGTTTTGCACATGCATGAATCATACCAGCTGAGACATTAATAAATAATAATAAAAATAATAATAATTATCATCGATGACTATTGTAACAGCTAACTATAATATACATAATTGGTCGTATTTCCAATTGATTATTTTTTTTTACCTAGTTTAACCCCACCACTTACGTCAAACATGCCCGTGTGGATCATATGCTCACGCATCTTGCGTAGCTATATATTTTATTTGAAAGTGTCAATAACTTTTTTTAAAGTCACCATGCATGTTTGTTTATTTGTAAGCTATATATATGTTTTTTTTCATTATTCAACATGTTTAATAGTATAAGCTAATATATTTCTTTTTTATATTTCCACACGGCAGGTGCTATATCCCGTGGGGAAAAAAAAAGGATAAGGAAGAACATTTCAACGTCGCCGCCCACCTTCCGAAGACCTTTGTAGTGCTTTTTTCCGAGCAACATCGGGGGCCTTTATAGTGCTTTTGAACTCGAGTGACCAGAGGATGAGCCACGTGGAAAATTTTGATAGTAACTAGGATGAGCAGATATACAATGGATTAGTGTAACCTCGTCCTTCCATCATTTTCTTCAGGTAGCTTTGAGTTTACTGTCATGATCGAACCGGTGTGTCACTAACCTCGTCCTCATTTTTGACACATCAAGATACAAATGACGTACCTACTTTTGTTGATGGTCCAACTGGGGTCTCAAAAAGAAAATGCCCCCATCATTAACGTTGGACCAGCCTCTCTTCCGTCCTTTTGCTCACTCTCCTTGACTCCTTACACTGGTCCTAACATGAAACTCGGCGAGTGACATCTCAACGTAAGCGCCGGAAAATCCTACGAGCTAGCGTAGACCTCTCGAGAACATTACATGAAAAGCCAAGTGGTTTTCGTTCTTTTCCTATAAAGAAAAGTCATGGAAAAGAAATTCCTGTACCCTAAGAGGAAAAAGCTTGGATGATACTAAAAGAAGGCAGACGAGATTCTATAGCAATTTATGAGAATCCTGTTCCTCACCTTGCCACGCACGCGAAAGTATATCTCTTCGAGTCTCGTATATCCTTCAATTGAGAGCACTACCTTATATTTTAGCAACACCTATGTCGATCTTTAGTTATATTTCAAGTACATAAAAATTGACAAATTCTTAGCTAATCTTGAAAACAAACATATGAAACATCAAAGAATACTATAGGTAGTATTAATATCGGAGTTACAACATTATGTTTAGTTTAATGTTCTATTCATCTTTAACATCCAAGGACAACACTACAACACGGAAAATGACCATTGCAACATGGAATACGTCGCCTAAAACAGTAAAAAAAATTCATACACATATACCACCGTATTTTACTGTTTTTAGATAACGAAAAAATATATATTTGGCTAAAACTTTCATACACATAAACATGTGTAGCTTTCTCTTTGCTAAAAGTTTGTTTTGGTCGGTACTTGGAACTTAATTTGTTGCAAATACAAATGTGTCCTCGTACCGCAAACAAAATTTTGCTAGTCAGCCGCACCACCGAGCATTCACCATCCAGCCGCCCGTTCCGTGCGTGCGGACGGCGCGGCGCTTGCCCTGCCGTAACATGACGCTGCACACAAAAGTATATCTCTTCGAGTCTCATATATCCTTCAATTGAGAGCACTACCTTATGTTTTAGCAACACCCATGTCGATCTTTCTCTTCTTTAACGGGACCTAGTTATATTTCAGGTACATGAAATTTGACAATTCTTAGCTAATTTTGAAAACAAACATATGAAACATCAAAGAATACTATAGGCAGTATTAATATCGGAGTTACGACATTATGTTTAATGTTCTATTCATCTTTAACATCCAAAAGCAACACTACAGCACGGAAAATGACATTTGCAACATGGTATACGTCGAGTAAAAAAAATCATACACATATACCACCGTATTTTATTTTTTTAGATGACAAAAAATATATATGTGGCTAAAACTTTCATACACATAAACATGTGTAGCTTTCTCTTTACTAAAAGTTTGTTTTGGTCGGTACTTGGAACTTAATTTGTTGCAAATACAAATGTATCCTCGTACCGCAAAAAAAAAATTTTGCTAGTCAGCCGCACCATCGGGCATTCACCATCCAGCCGTCCGTTCCGTGCGTGCGGACGACGCGGCGTTTGCCTTGCCGTAACATGACGCTGCAAACGCGCGCAGCATACGCCTGTGCCCGTGTGTGCACGGGGAATCATCAGCGTACAGCACAGCCGGCGACGGAACGCAACGGGACGAGCTCTGCCTGCGGAACGGAAAGACAGCGATACCGTTGACCGGATCCCACGTGGAGGCGAGACCGGGATGGGAACTGGCAGTGAGAGCTGGGGGGCCTGGGCCCTGGCCGCGCCGCGAGGGGACCGCCCGTGCGGTGCGGCCGAACAGGAAACAGCGGCGGCTGGAGCGGTGCACGTGTTGCGTTGCTGGCGCCCGTGCCGTGGCCGTGGTGGGCCTGGCGGGTGTGATTACGGAAAGCGCGCCCCCAGACGTTCCAAGTTGAAAGCTAGAGTATCCGCTCATTCAAAGTCCTCCGGGCAGAGTTCAAATTTGCCGGTTTGTACGCTTCAATTTTACGCACTCGTGCGTGCCTTATACAGCAGGGGGACCATATGTTAAAACCACCATATTTATGGATGGTTATCATTCCATTGCTTCGGTATTATCCCATTAATCAAAATAGTCCTTCAGCTATTTGGAGTGCTTCGACCCAGGTTATGTGAGCACTCAGTTCATCGTAGGCCTGCAATTATTGTCTGCATCCGCGGACTCATTTGATATGATGCTAGTGCTTATTCATGCATGGTAAACAGCCACATGTTAGCCCACTTTACTATTATCAACCAAACACTATTGTCACTGTCATATAAATAGTCAAGTGCTAATCCATCTTATGAACTGGCTACAATTTATCATTCTTTCCATTTTGGTAGCTGCGTCATCATTTTCAGGGGTGAATCAAGAGAGTGCAAGGGGCTTAAGCCCCCTACCTCCCCACAAACAATGGACCTTGAGTCCTCCAAGTTTCTAAGGTGACGTTTGTGGAATGGGAAATAGAGGTTAGGATAGGGAAATGAGGGGTGTGATAGATTTTATCCTATGTTTATGTGATGGGATAGGGAATGTGACGTTTCTGGAGTGGGAAATAGGGGTTGGGATAGGGAAATGTATATGGATTGGGATAGGGAAATAAGACTATCTTTTCCCAGCTACCTTTTTCCAACGGGAGGGGTGGATTACATTAGGAAATTGAGGCGCAGCACTGGCGGATGAGATGAAGACAGATCTGGCGGAGCTGCTGGTGGCCTCGCTCGCGCGGAACTCCAAGGCTGCCGCCAGTCACCTCCCGTGCGGGGTTGCCGCTCGCCACGCAGGTGCGATCAGCCGAAGTGCCGCTTTCTTTGCGCGCGGGTCGTTGTATAGGTTGTGCGCCGCTGCTTGCCTCCCACGTGCCGCTAGGGGCGCTACTCTCCTTGCTGCGTAGACCTCCACAGCGGCCGAATCTTCAAGAACGGCGCTGCCACACGGGGGCAGAGTTGCTGCTTGCCTCACGTGCTGGCCTGTGAGGAAGTCACAAAGAGAAGGCAAAATAGACAAATCCATCTCTAAATTTTTACTCAAGGGTCAACTTCATCCCCCAATTCTTGAAAGGTCCAATTTAGTCCTCCAACTTCATTTTTCCAGTTCAATTCCATCCTTCGTCCTAGCTAGATAGCCAAGTAGGTGTTCCACATCACCTCGATGTATGATCAAGTATGGCAAATATCCTACATGCCCTTTGTTTCGTTTAGCTTCCCACTTCTCGTTTCGTTTAGCTTCCCACTTCTCGCTCTACCTGAACCAGCTCCATCTAAAGGAAATGGTCAGGCTGCATCTTCGAGCACAAAGCCAACTAAGAGAAAGGGGATAGAGGGCTATGGATTGTATTACAGTGAGCAAACTGGTTCATTTTTGCGGCCTGAGTTGGATACAAAATGAAAGGAGGGTTTTTGAACTTTTGACATGCATCGCAAAACTTTAAGATCCGGTTGGATGATAGTGGCACGCCTATATGGAGTTCCAGCTCAGATGGAGGATAAGATTGAACCAGAAAATAGAAGTTGGAGGACTAACTTGGTCCATGCAAAAGTTGAGGGACCAAGTTGACCCTCAGACGAAAGTTTGAGGACGAATTTGCCTATTTTGCCTAGAGAGAAATTGCAAGCAAAGGACAAGCGGAGATGGTAGAAAGGAAAGTGTTTATTTATTTATTTTATTTTTTGTGGGACCCACTATATAACTCTAACCTAAACCAAGGAGCAACCAAACATGGGAAAAGGAAAAGAATCACGTATCCTTATCCCTAACCCATCCCATCTTATCCCTGCTCATAGCCAAAACCATTTCCCAATAGCTATCCAAACGTCACCTAAGGGAAGAAGAGATTGTAACTTACTTAAATAAATACTAATGCACGCAACAGAATTGCCATCTATCTTAACTCTAGGTGATTTTGACAATGCAGTTTCTGCACTCCTCATCTTAGCTCATGTATCCAAGTTCATATTAACTTGTGTCTTGAAATGGGGAGAGTGGTTCAACCCAAGAGCTTACCGTAGAGAGGTGTAGCGATGTATCATAACCTTGCGTGGTGTTTGCCCGTCCGCACGGGATCCCGCCTCCCCCGCACCTCACGTCCTTACCCCGCCTGCACGGGCGCCGTTCCGTTGACTCCGTTCCGGCACCGCCGCGCAACCCCCTCCTCCCTCTCCACTGCGTCGCTCACCTGCTAATCCCCGAGCTCTGACTCCTAAACCCCCGCCCCGCTTAATCTTAAACAAAAGCAAAAAGCAAGCGAGAAGCTTAACCCCCCGCCCCCGCTCATAAAAAAACAATATCCCGTTCGATTCCACCCCCCCGCCCCCACCACCCGTGTCTCGTATCGGCAGACGCAACCGCAACAAAAAGGCGCTGCCCCCAGGAGGAAAGGAAAAAAAAAACGTGGGGGGAGAGAGAGAGAGAAGCCGTCGAAAAGCGGAGCGCAGCAAGGGGATCGATTCGGAGAGATCGAGAAAGAGGAGGAGGCGGGGAGGGGGGCGGGGCGGCGGGAGCTGTGCTGCGCGCGACCGGACCCCTCGCCGGATCGCCGGCGGCGCGGGCGGCTGAAGGAGGTCTGATCCGATCGATCCGGCGGGAATGGCGGCCCGGGGAGGGATCTAGGGCGCTACCCCCCGGTGGCGCGGGCAATGGCGGCGGCTGCGGGGGCGACGCGGCGGAGGTGGGCCGTGTGGGCGCTCCTGCTGCTGCGTCTACTGCTCCACCCGGCCGCGCGGGTGCTCGCCAACACGGAAGGTGCGTGCGTCCTCGCTCTCTCCGCTTCGCTTCCCTTGCCTTGCCTCCGAGTTGCTCCGTCTTCCGGTGGGGGTTTGCGGGAGCTTGCCAGCCTTGGCTTCCAATGGCTCCAGCCGCCCTGCTCGCTTAGCTTGCTTGCTCCCTCGCTTCCGTTGGGCCCACCCAACCCCCATTTGGATTTGCCTATTTGCCTTTTGGGGTTTGGTCTGGTCCTCCCGGGCGAGCGGGAGCTGTTTGTTCCGTTTGTCCGAGCAAATTTGAATTCGCTTCTCTTCGAATTCGGGATATCTGGCAACTGGCCGGACGAACCCGTCCTGCTTTTGCTGCGAATTTTCTGGCGGTTTGACTCTCCGAGGCTGGAATTTTCGAGTGCAGTGTCGGTGCCGTTCCCGCGTTCCATCTGGTTCCCTATCCCCCTTCCGATTTCATTTGATTTTGTTGCTTCGCGTGACTTCTATCCGTTTTTCTCCCCAATCAAGCAGTGCAGTGCAGTGTCAAGATTACCGCTCTGCCGGTCCTGGGGTTTTTTCTGCTGTGCCGATTGCTACTGTTGTATTAAATTGCTTCGCTAGATTCTGCTGCGCGTTTGCTATGCACTGATGTGTCTGGGCAAGCTAGCGTGGTTACGTTCACGGTCGTTAGGTTCGATTAGGACGTCTCCCTGACGTGGCTTTGTTGTTTCCGATAAGCCGGCCGGCCTGTGTTTCTAGTTGGTGGCTGGGCGATTATCAGGTGGGCCTCTGTGTTTTGTTATGCTACTACGAGAGATTTTTCTCTTCCTCCTATAATTTACTTTTGGGAAGGATGAGGCTGGCTGGTTTAAGATTGGTTTCTAGTTGGGATCGGTTAGGACTTCACATGATTTGCTTTTGTTGCTGGGGAAAGCTGTATGATGCTCGAGCATTTTTTGGCCTCCTCACACTCGAATTTTTCTTGCACGAAATCTTCACCCTCCTTCTCAACTCCGGCGAGATTCGCGCCCATCTTCTCCGTCTCCGGCGAGATCTATCTCCTCGGGTGAGTTTGGGTTAGGGATTTGGGGGTTCGCAGGGATTTCGGGTTGCTGGCTTTGGGACTAGAGGAAGCCGGGGACGTAGGCCGGCCCGGCGGTGGAGGCGGTTGGTGGGCGGGCCGGCGAGGCGGCGAGGGCGCCGCCGGCCGGGGTGGTGGGGGATAACCGGTGGGAAGGGTTGGGGCGGGGGAAGTCCACTCCAACGAGTTAGTGCGGGGGAGGGGAGCGGGAGCGGCTTCGGTGGCAGGAGCTGCCGGAGACGACGGAAGGTGGTGGGGCGTCCATGGTGGTGGGAGGAGGAAGAAGAAAGGTGGACCGTTGGATGTATGATGATGTAAATCCAAGGGCTCAAAATTCGAGTGCAGGAGGGGGGTTAAAATACTCGGGTGTCCTATAGACAGCCCCTTGTTGTTTGCTTGTTCGGTAGGTTCAAGCTGATGGTGCTCACTCGAGTGATGATTAGTTTTTTTGCTTGTTGGAGGTATTGGGTGATGCTCATGTGGACCTTGGGGTAATACTTTTGTTTTTTTGGGAGCTAAGGGTTATATCCATGTAGAACCGGCAGCTGTCTTTCTGAATTTTGGCTTTGATAGTTCTAGAACATCTGAGGAATTATTCGAATTCTGGAATGAGAAACTGAAACTTCAAGCATCGGAAGGTGTTTGTCGTACTTGATGCCACCAGCTACTAGTACTAAGTGAATTCAAGTTGGTATGCTGCTTTGATTTTGTGTTCAATGATGTGGGATTATTTCTTCACCTTCAATTGAAAATCATTTGCAATCTGAATCCTAAAAGGAATATTAGCTGCTACAACTTCAAATTTTACTAATTGGAGCTGTATCCTTTTGCTCCCTTGAATGGCATTTCTAGAAAGAGAACTCAGTCTCCTAGGTTTGGTCTGATTAAACTTTGTTTGGCAGCTGTTCATTTTTCATTCTGCTATTAACAGGTGATGCGCTGCATAGCTTAAGGACTAACTTAAATGATCCAAATAATGTTCTACAAAGTTGGGATCCGACTCTGGTCAACCCATGCACTTGGTTTCATGTTACCTGCAATAACGACAACAGTGTTATCAGAGTGTAGGTTCACTTTTTCTCCATTATATATCATCATTCAGTTGGACGTGTTCTATATTTCCTTCTTATGTTTTTCTTCATTCGCAGTGATCTTGGAAATGCTGCACTGTCAGGAACCTTGGTCCCGCAACTTGGCCAGCTCAAAAACTTGCAGTACCTGTAAGTTCTCTTTCTTTGCTATGTTTTGATAAGGCCATACTGATTTTGCATGTGGTGGAAGCTTTTACCTTTTAAATATTTAACTTAAGTGAAAATGTTTCAGGTATGATTGCTCATATAAAGAATACTTGTTAGATAGGTGAAAGTAGGGTTAGACTGCTAGAATGTCTAAAGACTGGTGCTCCTATCAAGCGTAATATATGGGGTAACACAATATACGTCTTCCTGTCAAAATAAGTTACTGGCATATTCTGTCCTTAAATAGCGAGCCTTGTGGTAAATATGGCTTGATATATAATGGCAATGCTGTTGCTACTATTGACTGATGACAGTAACATTCACTGCCTGCAAATAATAACCACAACAACCAGTTACCATGGCATGTCATAACTCGGTTACTTTTGGTTTTGTTATGTTCTCAAAATTAATCACTGGCTTCATGTTTTTTTTATTTTTTTATGCAGGGAGCTCTACAGTAATAGCATCAGTGGCACGATACCTAGTGAACTTGGGAATCTCACAAACTTGGTCAGTTTAGATTTGTACTTGAACAACTTCACTGGTCCTATACCAGATTCATTGGGGAACCTATTAAAGCTGCGATTCTTGTAAGATATCTCCATTGACTATCACTACTACTCACTATAGAGTAAAACCTGTTAAGAATAGGAATGTTATGGCTATGCACATGCTAAATCTATCTCAGTATATCATTAAATACAATTTTTTTCAGTAGTAGATATGAATGCATTGTTAAATACATCGCTGGTTTTTCCAAGTAGTAGAGCTGAATGCAGACACTTTGTTAAATACAGGTTAATAATGCAGCTGCCTAGTTTTACACTTTACTGGGTCCTGTCGGAAGAAATTAGATTCCAGGATGAAGTTCCTGTTCATGGCAACATTGAGTGATGCTAGTCTTATCTATGGTTAGATTAGTTTTGTTCAGCAGCCCCCCTTTTTTTGCTTGCTTGCTTGAACATGTTTACTAGCTAGCTAACATGTTTACATATGTGTGCTTGGAATAAAAGGTTAATTTTATTTGATTAAGCTTCCCTTGGTTTTATTTCTTCTGTGAACTTGCTTATGCAATATAGCTATATGCTGGCATGCTGCTGCTTGTTAGGCGATGTATATTGTACTACTTGACATTCAGATATTTTAATGCATCTATCGTGTTGTTTTGTACTCGTGCTTTTTCAGTTTATTATAATTATTAATTCTAAGCTGTCTTCATCATATTTATTTCATTGTTTGTATGATACTGTTTATTATATTTATTTCATCATTTGTACTTGGATGTGATGGGCTCATTCCGTCATGGATGCATGCGGATGTTACTGATTTTGCACATCTTTAATTTTGTGTTGGAATAGGCGTCTTAACAACAACAGCCTTTCCGGTTCAATTCCAAAATCATTAACTGCTATCACTGCCCTCCAAGTTCTGTAAGCATTTGTTTCTCAGTTCACATACTTCCTTTCTGTGGTTCTAATTAGTAAATGCACAATTAACCTAATTGTTGCTCTTGAATTACAGGGATCTGTCAAATAATAATTTGTCTGGAGAAGTTCCATCAACTGGTTCCTTTTCATTATTCACACCTATTAGGTAGATCTAAGTATTTATTTGACAATTTCATCTTTTTAAGCCTTGATGCTTCTCCTATTCACACTTGGACCTTTTCTTTTTCAGTTTTGCAAACAACCCTAACTTATGTGGTCCTGGCACCACAAAACCTTGTCCCGGTGCTCCTCCCTTTTCTCCACCTCCTCCATACAACCCGCCAACTCCTGTGCAAGCAGGTGATTTTTTAGATTCATTACTATTAAGTACTCCATCCGTTCCAAATTGTAGGTTCATGTATATTATTATGCATCTAGACATACACTATATCTAGATGCATAATAATATCTATGAACCTAGAAAAGTTAAAACGACCTGCAATTTGGAACGAGGGAGTATATCTTTGAGTTCATATGTTTCTTTTTCATGTAAATGGCATACTATTAACACCATAAGCAAGCATAGTGCTGTGGGCTGGAGAGCAATATCTATACTGAATGCATTTTTTAGTCAAGAAATAAAAAGGAAGAACTGTACTTTTTCCTGAAAATTAAGTTAAACTTTTTTTTTTTGCATTTGAGAGCAACTTCTATATTGAATGCATTTTTTAGTCAAGAAATAAAAAGGAAGAACAGCTTTACAATTGTAACAATGAGAATGTCCTATTTAGTGCAGCACAAATCAATAGTCCCTTGCCTTCTTTTTACCCATCATGCATTGGCACGGCAGTAATCTTGGGTGTGGAATACCAATTTTGCTACTGGCATCTTATTTTGTGCAGGAAGTAGTTCCTCCAGTACTGGAGCCATTGCTGGTGGAGTGGCTGCTGGTGCGGCCTTGCTATTTGCTGTTCCTGCAATTGGTTTTGCATATTGGCGGCGCAGGAAACCACAAGAGCATTTCTTTGATGTACCTGGTAAGCTTTCAACAGCAGGAGAATTACTGGGGGGGGGGGGGGGGGGCAACGTTGAATCAATTTAATTTGAGATTTTGAATGTGGCAGCTGAGGAAGATCCAGAGGTGCATCTTGGCCAGCTTAAAAGATTTTCACTACGAGAACTACAGGTTGCAACAGATGGCTTCAGCAATAAGAACATTCTTGGAAGAGGTGGATTTGGCAAAGTCTACAAAGGAAGGCTAGCAGATGGTACATTAGTAGCTGTCAAGAGACTAAAGGAGGAGAGAACACCTGGTGGGGAACTACAGTTTCAAACAGAAGTTGAGATGATTAGTATGGCTGTACATAGAAACCTTTTGCGTCTTCGTGGATTCTGCATGACACCAACGGAAAGGTTGCTTGTGTATCCATACATGGCCAATGGAAGTGTCGCGTCACGTTTAAGAGGTACTCTCAGCTGTTAACTCCAGTTGTTTAGTCTTTTATTTGTGTATCTTAGCTAGTTATACCTTGTTAACAACAATATCAAACTGTAAGGGATTTGTTATTTGGTTTATTTCTGTAGAACGGCCGGAATCTGAACCTCCATTAGATTGGCAAACAAGGAGGAGGATTGCATTGGGTTCTGCCAGGGGCCTGTCCTATTTACATGATCATTGTGATCCGAAGATTATCCATCGTGATGTCAAAGCTGCCAATATTTTGTTAGATGAAGACTTTGAAGCTGTAGTGGGAGATTTTGGTTTGGCCAAACTAATGGATTACAAGGATACCCATGTAACTACTGCAGTTCGTGGAACCATTGGCCATATCGCACCTGAATATCTTTCAACAGGAAAATCCTCTGAGAAAACTGATGTATTTGGTTATGGAATTATGCTTTTGGAGCTTATTACTGGACAGCGTGCCTTTGATCTTGCTCGCCTTGCCAATGATGATGATGTCATGCTGCTTGATTGGGTAATTTAACAATGCCATTTCCTCAGTTCAAATCGCAGGGTGGATATCCATGCCGTTTTGCAGCTTTGTGCTGTGTTGGGTTTGGATGCTCACTTTGTCTGTATTATTATAAAAAATATTGTTAATCACTTCATCCAATAACACATGGAGCTTCAGTAGGGTCTAAATAAGAAGATATTGTTTCTGAATTGGTGCTTTGTTTACAGCTAAACTAAACTTAGCATGGGGCTTCATCATGTCTCTGGAACATTCTTCTATTGTTAACATACTGCTTTAGCTTGTACAGGAGTTGTTTTTGTTTTATTGTTGTGATAAAACACCAGTTTCGACTGGCAAGCTAATAGAGAGTTTATGTGCAAGCTAATAGTGAGTTTATGTGCTTTGTGCAGGTCAAGGGGTTGCTCAAGGAGAAGAGACTGGAGAGTCTGGTTGATGAAGATCTACAGCACAACTACATTGATGTTGAGGTGGAATCCCTCATCCAGGTTGCCCTCCTCTGCACACAGAGCTCCCCCATGGAACGTCCCAAGATGTCGGAGGTGGTGAGGATGCTCGAAGGCGACGGCCTCGCTGAGAGATGGGAGGAGTGGCAGAAGGTAGAAGTAGTACGGCAGGAGGTCGAGCTAGGCCCTCATCGAACTTCAGAGTGGATTCTCGACTCGACCGACAACCTCCACGCGGTCGAGCTGTCAGGGCCGAGGTGATGGCAGCACACACTCATGACCTGCTGCTAATTCTTGTATTTTGTAAGGGTAATAGCGATGTGTATCAATCATCCTAGCCGAATCCCCATTTGTTCATACCAACCGGTGGGCAAAGATATGGTCAGCCACGACACGCTCTTGACTTGTACTGCTGATGGGTCGCCATGGACATGTTATGCCGAGGGTAGCGGAGCTCGAGGAGCTCGTCATGTGCAGTTGCTGAATGCACCGGTGCTCACGTCTTTGTAAACAGGGTAGGGTGAGCTGAGGTGCTTCGGCTATCTTCTGGGTCTGCGATAAATTAATTGTACTGACAATTGACGTCTAACTATTTTGTGTCAAATCAAGTGTAAGTTTGGAACTGGTGGGAATCATTTTGTATCGCCCCTCCTTTGAAAGGTTGGGATGATATAGCTGTGCCTATATGGGTCTGTACTTGGACTTGTTATGGTTGGCAAGGTTTTTAACCTGAAATATTAAATATTAGCCCTGATTGTTGTACGCTTGTAGTTTTGTCTGTAGTTACTCAATCAAGGGATTGGAAACCCAGTTTTTTTTACTGATGATCTCATCATCTTCGTGATCCATTTGCAAGCACAGAACCAGTACAGTGGCTCGGTAAAACTGGTGAAGTGTAGAGGCCTCCGGTCGAAACTCTACATCTCAAAATCTTGCATACCTTAGCCCCTTTTGGTTGGGCTTCCAGACCTTTGCTTTTGCAAAAATCAAAAGCTAACTAAAGGGGTAAAAAAATCATATGTACTTTTGCTAAAAGCAGTTTAGCCCCTTTTGGTTGGGCTTCCAGACCTTTGCTTTTGCAAAAATCAAAAGCTAACTAAAGGGATAAAAAAATCATATGTACTTTTGCCAAAAGCAGTTTTCACTTTAGTACAAATTCAAAAGTAGGTTCCCCTTATTTTTACTTGTTTTTGTTAAAGAAATTACCCATCCATCCCCCGCACTAGTTGCCCCCACCCGCCTGCCGCCCGCCGCACACCGTCGCACCCGACCACCGCCCCACGGCAACCTCCCTCCGCCCGCCGCACCCCTTCGCACCCGACCACCGCCCCACAGCAACCTCCCTCCGGTGCCCCAGGACGGATCTGCTGCTCCAAGGTCCATCTCTCCCTTCTGTTTACTAAATGCAGTGATCTGTTTGGTTGATTTGCGCGGTTAGGTAGGATGTGTGGTGCTTGATTTTATTGGCTTGTAGTATGAAAAGGAATTGAATCAAATAATATTTTTGGTTGGTTGAAGAATGGTGACAAGGTAGATTGGGGTGATGCTTTTTTAAGGCATTTGATTGATGCCTGCAAAGAAGAGATTGAAGCCAGGAATAGGTCGATGGGAATTTTCACTACTACCGGTTGGAAGAATATTGTTTCCAAGTTTGCAGAAAAATCCGGTGATAGGTGAAAAAAACAAGAAGTTAGATGTTCTAAAAAAGGAGTATTCAACGTTTATGGAGTTTAAGAATTGTGCCACTGGTCTTGGATGGGATGAGGCAAAACAAACGGTTGACTGCTCAGAAGAATGGTGGAACAAACACCTTGCTGTAAGAACTATATTATCATTGTAAATATATTTTTCCTATTCTTTGTTATGGTGTGCCTTGCTTTTTTTTATTTTAGAGATGCAACCATCGTGATTAAGGAATCAAATGCAATCATGTGAAGTTTCGAAAACAAGGACCCAAGTTCCTTGATGATCTTCATATCTTGTTTGGCAAGGCACATGTTAGTGGGTCTTCTGCATTCTGTCCTGGAGATATATCTTCCGATGAGGCAAGTGATGAGGATGTGGATGAGGTACTAAAACCTACACATAAGGAAAGGAAACGCAAGAGGATCTCCATTGGTGTTGAAGAGAAGGATGAGAAGAGCCCATTCTTTCGTTTGTACAAGAACACTTGTTTGAAGGTAGAAACTCCAACCAACCTAGTTCCTGCCATTGCAGAGACTATGAAGATGATAAAAGAATGTGGGGGTGCAAGAAGGAACTGCTCTAATGTACACAGTCGCCTCCCTAATTGTTAAGCTTGAATTTAGGGAGCTTTTTAGCTCTCTAGAAACAACTAAAGGAAGATTCGATTTGATTGAGAGGAGCTAGAAAATGAGATGATGAAGCGCCACTGATTTGTTTTCATGTTTATCAGATTATTTTCTTATCATATGTGATAACATTTTTCCTATGTTGAACCAAAATAAGTTACCCTATGTTGAACCATAATTTGCTTGGACATGTGAAACATTATTTATCTATTATTGTGTTATGTTGAGCTTCTTCATATAATATTGTCAAGAATATTGTTGTATTTAATTATTAATATACTAGTGTCTCATGTAGGTGGATGATAGATTGGGAGATGTAGCTAAAGAAGGGCAAAAAGGACTACTATTGCTAGCTGAACTTGCACAGCATGCTGGTACTATTGGAGAAATGGGCAACTTGTATACTTTCGGTATTTGCACAAAGGTGAATACAGGGAAACGCCAGAAACTGGAATTCAATAGGTGATGAGGTGTATGTCACATCCAAGGTATTTTTATAAGATGTTTCGGATGAGCACCGAGATTTTCGAGAAAATTCATGACTTGCTAGTCTCTACCTATGGATTAACCTCAACCAACAATGTTTCATCTACTGAGTCATTGGCGATGTTCTTGTGGATTGTTGGAGAACCACAATCTTTTTCACAAGCTGAAAATCGTTTCACACGGTCACTTTGGATAGTTCACAACAAGTTTAACATCGTTCGGAGCCTCCTCAAGGAAAGTACGAGATGTTCAATTTCTTACATTCATCTCTTCGTAATGTCATTGAAAGGTCTTTTGGAGTCTTAAAGCAGAAGTGGTGTACTCAGAAGCATATCATTATGCTTTGTCTTGCATTGCATAACTTTATCCGTGACAACAATTTGTGTGATAAGGATTTCGAGAGATGTGATGTTGATGAGGAGTACTTGGTACAACATACAAGTGGCACGACACAAACACAAGGAGATGAGAGTGACGACGTGGAGTATGAGGATACCATGAATACCATTCGTACTAGGATAGTTGATGCTTTGGTTAGCGTGAGGGGAGAACAGTTGTGTTGAGGGATGGCATCATTGTATAAGCCTTTTAATGGATATTGTTCTATTTATGTGGACCAATCACTTTGATGGGTGAAAAACATTAAAAAAATTATTTTTTCCTTTCTAAAATAGTCATTTACATGCGAAATGAACAAATTATTTTGTTACGAGTAATTTTCATATAACAGACCCTCAGGCCTTTAGGGGTATTACAAATATTTTTTACACATGCTACAGTTTCACAACTGTTCTAGCCAAACGGCCTTCTACTTTTTCCACAGCTGCTTTTTTACAGCTTCTTTTCTATAGTTCACAGGTCATAGCAGTTTTTCTAAAAGTTACAGCGCAACCAATTCGTGCTCTGAATTTAGGTTATGGAAATATGGACAAACAATATTTGTCTGAGGTTACATTCTCCTTCTCTAAATTTAATTAAATATACGTGCATTGATTTCTCCTTCTCTTATCTTCATGAAATGTCTAAAACTCGTGGATTGTAATCCTCACAGGAATGTTGCAACATCATACCGTATTCTAAAAAGTAAAAACTGGCAGCCTTCAGATCTCAGGGGATCAAAGCATGAACAAATAACAATCAAATCGAACCGTTCGTTATCGAGGCAGCCTTCCATTGTACGGCTGAGATCTCCCCTCCCAAAAACCCACTAGCAGGACCCTTAACCCCACCGCCGCCGGTCGCCGGCCGTCTGCCGGCACAGCCACAGCACCTCAGCTAGTGAGCCGCCCGTCCCGCCGCCGCCGCCCCATGCTCCCCCTCCCCGGTCTCCTCCGCCGCGCGCGCGCACCTCCCCATCTCCCGCCCCACCGCCACCTCTCCCGCCTCCTCGACCGCTACGGCTTCGTGGCCCCGGCCTCCCTGACCCCGTCCCCGCGAGAGCCGCCCCGCGCGGCCGCCACCGACTCCGCCGCCGCGAAGAAGCGCCGCGCCAAGAAGCCCCCCTACCGCCCGCCGTCCTCGCTGGACCGCGGCGGCCGCCCGCCCGCGCACTCGGACCTCCCCTTCGACTTCCGCTTCAGCTACACCGAGAGCACCACGGCCTCCAAGCCCATCGGGCTCCGCGAGCCCAAGTACTCCCCGTTCGGGCCCGGGCGGCTCGACCGGCCCTGGACGGGACTCTGCGCGCCCGCCGTCGACGCCACGCTCCGCGACGTCGCGGCCGAGGACCCCCTCCCCGACGCCGAGAGGGGGCTGGAGGAGGCCCGCCGGCGGGAGCGGGAGCGCGTGCTGGGAGAGCCGCTCACGCCCGCGGAGCGCGCGTTCTTGGTCGAGAAATGCCAGAAGAACCGCACCAAGCGGCAGATTAACCTTGGTAAAATTTTGTGATTTTGTTGTAGCAAGAACAGCAGCCAATTTGCTGATTCGGGTGTCATTTCAAATCATCATGATGAACGATGCTAATTCATTTAGTTGACTTGTTGTAGGGAGAGACGGGCTTACTCACAACATGCTAAATGACATCCACAATAACTGGAAGAGCTGTGAGGCGGTCAGGGTGAAATGCCTAGGTGTGCCAACAGTTGATATGCAAAATGTGTGCCACCAGCTTGAGGTAGCTACATGTTTACTTTCAATTGCAGTGATTATTTAAAATATTGGTGGACATTTTCAGGTGTTAGCATTGGTTTCCAAGTAGATTCATGACCATGGTTTTCCCAGGATAAAACTGGTGGACTGATCATCCACAGGCAAGGGGGTCAGTTGATACTGTACAGGGGTAGGCATTACAATCCAAAGAAAAGGCCTGTTATTCCGTTGATGCTATGGAAGCCAGCTGAACCTGTGTACCCAAGGTTGATCAAAACAACAATAGAGGGGCTCACAGTTGAGGAGACGAAGCAAATGAGGAAGAAGGGCCTACATGTTCCTGTTTTGACGAAGCTTGGTAATTCTGTTCCCTTCTCTGCTTAGATATACATATAGTAAATGACTTTGATCACTAAAAATCATCCTATTTTACAGCCAAGAATGGATATTATGCTAGTCTTGTGCCAATGGTTCGGGATGCCTTTTTGGTTGATGAATTGGCTCGAATAGATTGTAAAGGATTACCAAAAAGTGATTATCGGAAGATTGGAGTCAAACTCAGGGTGAGTTTATCATATGAGTTTACCAAAATTGTGTATCTGATTTGAACATGATTTATTGATTTATAATAGATTGTATATCACATCGTATTATTTTGGTGCAGGACCTTGTTCCTTGCATTCTTGTCTCTTTTGACAAGGAACAGATTATTGTTTGGAGGGGAAAGGATGATGGAAGCCTACAAGATCAAATGCAGCAGCCATTCCCTTCAGTTATCGACTCAGATGGTGCATCAGTAAAGGATGAAAGTGATGATCAGGAACAAGCACCAAGTGACTGGTCTTCTGACGAGTGTTCTGGGATCAGTAGCTCTAATGAAGAGCCAGATGACAAACCAGTAATTTCGAACCTAGACTCTTCTAGGCTGATCTGACACATCCAGAATACACAGTTCACATGGTTGCAAACTGTTACTAGACATCACCAATGATGTGTTGGCTTCCCTCAGAATGAAGCTTGTGTATTCTCTATCCATGAGAGTGATCCAATCTCATGTAGCGATGGCCCATGGGAATTTCTAAGGCTGTCAATCATCCACCAGTATTTCTGGCTGGGCAATTTATATTTTCCCCCTGTACATAGATTGACAAAAGTTGCTTTGGATGGACTGATCAGCCACCTGACTTCACATGATTGTTACTTGAGGCTCAGAACATATTTTACAAACCTTATTTGACATTACACAAACGCCATGTAAAGTTTAAGAATAGTCATTTAACCATGCTATCTGGTCTCTTCTAGCCCTGAATACTCTCTCTGGTCATGTTTTTTGTTCAACCATCAATTGGGGATTGTTTGGACCCTTTTTGTTATGTAGTTTTTGGGTCTTAGTGAACTGGAAAGGAGCTTTGCCTATGTACTGGTACTACTATGCTTTACTTGTATTCATTGTTGTGGTTATAATCAAAAAGAGGGAATAATTCATTTGAGAGTTCAGACATGTTCTGTCTTTCTTGTAGGATCCCAGTGGGACTCATGTTCTGCAGATAGGGTGAGGGATAAAACGTTTTGAGCTTAGAAGAGGCAACATGCGGTTGACTGAATAATGGTTATTGCATCACTACATTTGTCGGGGTGAATTCTTGCCATTAACCTTAATACTGAAGCCCTGCATCTGTATCTCTGTTCTGCATCTGTTGATCAATGCATGACATCTCTTTGGCCTTGGTTAGCACTAATGGCAACTCAACAACTCAGAGTCAATCTTTTGAGGGAAGGAAACAACTCAGGATCAAGCAAATTCATTCAAATATAAGATACCGAAGAAAACAAGCTGGACAGCAGGACAATTTATCTATATATCCATCTGGCTGTGTGATCGAGTTTGATTTCTTCCAATTCTCAGATAGGATGACTGCATCTCGGTCACATACTGAAAATAATCTGTGGAAATGGAATATTCAAGGCGAGAGATCAAACGGCACATATCTTCATGTTGTCTATTGCCGCCAGGCTATCAACTAAAGGTTGAGATATTGGAGAAAGCCAAGCTGAATTAGGTGATTACTTTTGCAGACTGTGATGATCAGACAGTTTTTCCCCCTCCCACCCTCACTCTTAGCGCCTGACGATCACTTTGCAAGTAGCAAAAAAGTTGGAAATGGAAACAACGGGAATTTGTCCATGGATCGTCAAACATGTTTTTTTTTTAAACTCCAGTGAAACTATGTTCTTCAGAAAGGTTTGGTCAGGGCAAGTGAAGTTATTTTATCAGAAAGGGCAGAGCAAGTCTTGAGGAAGGCAGCATGATCGGTACTGAATAAACGGTTCTAGCAAAACTAAATTTGTCGGCGTTCAGGGGTCAAGGAGTGTGGATTCTTGCCATTGCCATTGAAGCTTGAAGCCCTTACTTTTGGTTCGGCTAGTACTAAGAACAGCTAGTCAACAACTTCCGTATGAAGCAATTCAGCTGAGGTAAGATCTGGAAGGAAAACAAACTAGACGATGAACACAGACTGTATCTATGTATCTGATGGAGTGATTTGGAGTTAGATTCCCTCTGGAACTCACTTTGGGCGACTGCATCTCAGCTATGCCGAAAACCGTATCTGGAAATGGGCCATTCGAGATGAGATATTAGAGGAAACTGAACCTTGCTCCTTGTCTTTCATGAGATGGTTCAGTTCCATCTAATCCTCACTTCAAATGGCACATATGAATGTCGGTAGCATCTTTCTTCGTGTCGTCTGTACAGCCAGCCAGGCTATCAACTGAAGGTGAGAAATTGGAGGAAAACAAACCGATCGGCGATCATGTTTTTTCCCATCGATCTGCTACACAACCTGATGATCTACAGGTTTGTTTTCCTCCAATTCTCACCTTCAGTGCCTGACACTAGCTAGATTATCATAGCAATTAACTGTATGTAATCGGAAGGGAAAGACTTGCTGTTGAGACGCATTGGCTGTGAAGGTGTTGCCCTGCAGCTCGACCCAGATTTATAGCCTCATTGAGGAGAGAATGCCATGAGGGTTCAGAAGAGCAGCTAGCAGCATCTGTTTCTGAATTTCTGTTACACGTACCCATCGTACCGGTTATGCCCTGTCCTTGGTCTGTTAAAAAGCTGCAAAGCCTTGTGCTGTGTACTTGTGTTCTTGTCACATGCAGCTATAGATGGCCCGCAGCCCGGTAGCCCGCCCACAAGCCCGTTTTTTGGCCCGGTCCAAGCCTAGCCTGGCACGGAGCCTTCGTACTCGTGCTGGACCGGCCTGCTAGCTCGTGCTGGGCGTGGGCCGCCACCCCAGCATGTCGTGCGGCTCGGCCCGGCACAATCTAAAGGAGAAGGCGCGCTAAGGGCCCGTATAAATACCAACACCAGAAACTCTGGCCAGCCAACCCTAATTCATTTTACCTCTGCCCCGCCGTCACCCTTCCCTGGCCGCGTTCCCCACCGAGCCGCTGCCTGCCCGCCTCTCTCCCTCGCTGCTCGCCAGGCCTCGACTCCGGCGGCGACGCTTCCCTCCGACCGTCGATCTCCTCGTTTCGAAGCTCCTCCTCTCCACCGCCGCACCGCTCCCTCTCTCCTCCACCGCATCCATCTGCGTATCCTCGAGCCCTGACCCCCAGATCGGAGTGCCGCCACCATGGGGACCTCACCGGCGGTGACGGAGCCGGGCACGGTGCTGGAGGACGTGCTGCTCTGCATCCTTGCGCAACCCGCCGCCACCTGCGCCTGCTGGCGCCTCGCATCAGCCACATCCTCCCCGGCGCTCTCGCTCGCACTCGCGCTCCACCTCGACCTCCCCTGCCCCCTCCGGCCCTCCCCTCCCCGCCCTGCCCCGCCGGGACCCGCAGGCTCCTCCGCTCCCTCCACCGCCTCCTCCGCCTCTGGCGCCGCTTCCCCTCCTCCTCCTCCACCAACTCCCACTCCAGCGAGCAGCGGGTGCAAGGCCGACACGAGCCCGACGGACTCCCTAGGCCAGCCGGGTTGCCCAGCACGAAAAAGAGCTCGTGGGTCCATGTGGTGCGGCACGTGGGTGGGCACGGCACGGCATGGTGGCGCCGTAGTGCCGGTCTTTGGCACGGCACGAAGATGGCTGGACCTTGCCGGGCCCGTGCCAGACCGGGCTAGTTTGGACATATGCAGCTGCTCAGGCTTCAGTTCAGTTCACCATGAACTGAATTGGAGAACTCAATCAATTGGGGACCTTAATAATATGGAAATGTACGGAATGAAATATAATGGAGTATTACGAATGTTCACGGTGTTTTCAACAGAATACACTAGAATATAGGGGCAACCCAAAATTTGCCGTTGGAATATTTTGAAATCCAGAATTTGCCATCGGTGTGCCAGTGGCATATGGGGTGATGATGGGGGGATGCAGTCGGCTACTTGGCTGACACGTTAGCTAAACAAATTCAATTGATTTTGCACACTAAAGTAGCTAGTTTTCTGTTCCTCAAAAAAAAAAAAACCAAGTAGCTAGCTTTCTGGTTCTGGCTGGGTGCACCTCTCTGTTAGAAGCGTAATGCGACTCGAATACGCCTTTACCCCTTTGAAACGTAATCCCAATTTCGGAAAGAGGGTTTTAGGGAGTAGCAACGGAACCTATCCGTTCTCGGTTCGAACTCGGACTCTCCTTCGCGCGGCAAGCGACAACCAATCCCGTCTCCGGAGCTCTTCATCGTCTCTATATGCTTGCGCCATGGAGGTCACAAGTCACAACAACACCGATCCCCCTGGCGATCGAGTTCTTGTGGATCACCCACCTCGTCGATCCATCGGCGGCTCGATCGATCGGAGGCAATGGAGGCGGAGGAGCCGCCGCGCCTAATGACGTGGAGGGGCGGGGAGAGGCGCATGCGCATATCGTTGTCGGAGGGCCAGCGCCTCCGCGTCACCGGGCTGTCCCTGGCCGACCCGGCCGCCGCCCGCGGCCAGGCGCCGGTCACCGTCTGGGCCGAGGCCGGGAACGAGGTGTGCACGATTGGGACGCTGTCGTCGGAGAAGCCCATCGCGCCCGTGCCGCCGCTGAAGCTCGCCGGCGACAGCGAGTTCGTCCTCCGCCACGACTCGGGGTCGTCCAGTGTCCAGCTGTACGGCCACTACCTCGACCCGCCGGGTCCGGACGGCGAGGGAGAGCCGACGAGGAGGCGGTTCTTGGTTGACATCGACGCGGAAGAGTTGGGCGTCGACGACGATGAGGTGGAGGTGCAGTACGAGTACGAGCCACTCACCGGGGGCGAAGACGACGACGGAGAGGAGGAAGATCAGCCGCTTGTTTCCACCTAGCGTTACGCTACCTCTTGGCTGGAATTTTCCATTTCAATTGAGTGCTTTTTATAGTTTTATTATTAATTTGCTTCACGGTCTATTCTGTAATAAGTTGTTTTTAAACTAGATACGTTGCTTGTTCGGTTGTGCCTAGGAATCTTAATTTCAGGGGTTACTCAAAAAAAAAAACTTTCAGAGCTGGAAGAGGTGATTAGTCGCTTCCAGTGAATACAATCATTATTTAACAATTTAACCTCCCAGAGCTCTTCTCCTTTGCTAAAAATCACCACATCACTTTCGAATTTGCTACAAGTAGCAATGATCTCATCAGAACTTCCATATTCCCCTCTCAAAACAAGCCTTCCAACAATTTCTAGAGTTGCAGGAGCTTCCGCAGAATTTACAACATTTACAAGGCAATGATCAGTGGTCTTACATTTGGGGAAATAATTCTTGCTCAGCTTTCAAAGCATACAAGACTATTATGGGAAGCAGAAGTGTGCATCCTGCATTTTTTTTTTGTTATGGAAGTCGAAATGTTAAATGAAACATAAAGTCTTCTTCTGGCTCGTTATGGAAGTTGAAATGTTAAATGAAATACAAAGTCTTCTTCTGAGGATAGGCTAAGCATAAGAGATTTACTAAGGAGAAACATGGTTCTTGATTCTTACACTTGCAATTGCAAAGATCAGAATCTGTCTCTCATCTTTTTCTGCAATGCAACTTTGCCGAAGCCTGCTGGGCATCGATTGGAGTTACAATAATCACCACAAGGCCAAAGCAAATTAAACAGAAACTTGAAGTCCCCTTCTTTATGGAGATAATAATCATGGAGTATTTGGTCAACTAGAAATGATTGGATTTTCAACAACATTGATCCAATAGTGGCATCCTATAAAAGGAAATTCATGGCTGCCTTAGTTCTTAGAGCCAGACCATGTTTGGTCCAGCATATGACTGAGTGGCTTCAGGCCTTGTAATTTTACTTTCTTTTTCCCTTCTCAGTTCTGGAACTCCTCCCCTCCTGTTCTTTCAAAAACAACCATTTTTTTCTGGTTGCTCCCTTTGCATGCATCGATCACTACTTCCGCGCAACGCTATCACTGTCTCTCTGCGAGATTCTCGGTGAGTGTCTCGTACTTCTGAGTCGGACTTAATCGGATCTGCTTAGTTATTGCCTAAACTGAGGATCGTGGTATTGGGTCTCAGAGATGCGAAGCATAGTAGAGTCACATTCTTTCTAACAACAGAGGTGCACCCAAAAACAGAAAACTAGTTACTTCAGGTGTGCAATTGAAGTTGCTTAGCTCCTTATAGAAAAAGTTGTTTAGCTAACTTGTCAGCTGACATGGCATCCCTTCCCAATCATCTCCTCCTTCAATACTTACTAAGGATAGATTCTCCTCATGCCACTATCAGTGACCCCACCTGTTAAGTGACTGAGGTAAGGGCCACATGTGTCAGTGACTCACCAATTGCAAATTTTGGACTGCGATTTTTCCCCCATGAACCGGACTGCAAATTGTTCCAATGGGAAATGTCGGATTGTCCCTATATTCTAGCGTATGTTATTGAACACATCAGTGCAATTCATAATACTCTATTGTATTTCATTTAGTACATTTTCATAATAAGGTCTCCAAAATGGTATTCTTCAATGAAGTTCTCATATTCAGATCATGGTGAGCTGAACTGGAGCCTGATCAGCCGCATGTGACAAGAATAAGCACACAGTACAAGGCTCGTAGCTTTTTAATAGAGCAAGGACAAGGCATAACCAGTATGATGGATGGGTGTAACAGAAAGTCACAAACAGATATGCTGCTACTCGGCTGAACTCGCAAGGGCGTCCTCTCCTCAAGCAGGGCTATAAAACTGTATCGAGGTGCAGAGCAACACCTTCACAGGCAATCCAGGGTAGCCTAATTTCAGGCACTGAAACTGAGAGTTGGATGAAAGCAAACCAATCGATCAGCATATTCTTCTCTGGATCGATGAGCAAACATGATCACTGATTGGCTTGTTTTCCTCCAATATCTCACCTTCAGTCGATTGCCTGGTGACTACGCACAACAAAAACAGATATGCTAGGGAGTTTGCCTATGTGTGCCATTTCAAGTGAGGATTAGAGGAACCTCAACCATTGATTGCAAGAAAGGAAGCAAGGGTTCAGTTTCCTCTAATATCTCATCTCAAATGGTCCATTTCCGGGGATGATTTTCAGGATATGGTAGGGATGCAGTCACACATTGTGAAAATTTGAGGAAATGAAACTCAGAGCCACCCGTCAGATGGACAGATAGAGGCATAAACTGCCTTTGCTGTCTAGTTTGTTTTCCTCCGATATCCTACCCTGACTGAATTGCTGATACCGAGGGTATCCTGTTTGCTTCAGTTTATCAGCCGACTTATCAACCACCAAATAGTGTTTTTCTCTTACAACAAATCAGCCGTTTCAGCTTTTCAGCCGACTTATAAGTCCAGCCGAACAGACCATATCCTACTCCTAGCTGTTAGCACTAGCCAAGCCCAAAATAAGGGCTTCATTGTCAACGGCAAAAATAAGAACCATTTGTTCAGTACTCATCATGCTGCTGTGCTCAAAACTTCGCCTGCCCTACCCTTTTCTATAACACATAATTTCACTGGATTTCTAAAAAAAATGTTTTGAGGACACTAAAGTACTAAACCGATGCCTGATTCCCCATGTGCAGGATTTATCCAACGGCAGCAAACTAATTCGTCTGGATAGCCATTGTTGGCAGGATCATGTGATGGGTGTAATATATACGGAGGGCTCCAAACTTGTTCTCTACTTCGTCATGGTACGAACTACAATTGAAGAGTAATATTTTTCTAGATTTTGGGTACTTTGCTTAACAAAAGAGATGAACTCACGGATCAACAATGGCCGATCTAGTTGTCGGCTAGCGGTATATTTTTTTCGGCCTGGACGTCCGATCCGGGTGCTAGCGTTGGACGCTCCTGTCTGACCTCGCAAGCCTAATATTTCCACTGCAAACACAAAAACCAATGTTTCACGCAACACCACGGGTCAAATCTATTCCTTCTTTCTCAACTTATCTATCACCGGACAAATCTTCTGCCCCACCTAAACTATTTGAAAAAAAAATCCGTACTCTACAACATGCAAATAGTGTGACTGCGACACATCCCATTTCATTGTAACATACATGCACAATTTGTTCGAGTTGCAACAAAAGAATTTAACTATTGTAACATCCAGAAAAATCCAATGTAACATACTGAAAACCCCATTGCAACATTTGGCCTTGAAACATCCCCTTAAAAAGCTATTGCAACAACAGAGCTGAGATAAGTCATCTTGCATGTTGCAACAATAGAAACTAACTTATGAAACAATAGAAATTAACCTCTGAAACAATTCAAATGTGAGATCCTTAATGCAACATCCCAAATCTTGTACAACAACAAATCAGATTGCCTATCGCAACATCTTATATTTTGTGAAGAATAGTTTTCCTTTCTCACCTGAAACACACATTCTGCGATCAAGAAAATTAAGAAAAATATAAGATTACAACATTCAAAAATCATAAATGCAACATTACCTAAGCATGCCCTAATAGAAAAATGACCTTTCATCCCTACCGGTTGTTTTCTGACCCAATACTAGAAGGGGTATTAGTACTGGTTCCAAAGTAGGGAGGCCCCGGAGGCCCTCTAGTACCAAATGGCACATCCGGTACTAGAGTCCCATCCTTGTCAATTGCCTCGCGCACTTGGAAATTTTCGTTGAAATCCACCCGCATGCGCACTGCCTCTCTTATATCTCTCCCTCTCTCCTCGTTCTTATCCGATCCACACCGGCGACCTCTCTCCCTAGCTCGCTCCTCACTCCTCCTACCTTCCCTCCCTCTCCCCCCTCTGCTCGCCCCTCACCGGCGGTGAGGAGCGGCGGCGGGCGGCGGGGCGGGGTGGCGGCTACGACCGGGGTGGGGCTAGCGACGGCGACGGCCGGGGAGGGGCGGAGGTGGCGGCGGGGAGGGGGATCTGGTGGAGGAGGAGCTGGCGGAGGTGGATACGGTGAAGGAGAAGCCAGCGGGAGTGGCGGGATGCGCGCGCCGGCGTTGGCAAAATGGATGGGGGCCAGGAGGAGGAGGAGGAGGCGGGGGTGGAGGGGGCCGGTGTGGGGAGGGGCGGAGGAGGAGGGAGAAGGAGGAGGAGGAGGAGGAGGT
>NC_028455.1:3507163-3522473 GCF_000263155.2 Setaria italica | reverse complement strand
GGGTGGAGGCTGGGGGATTTTGATTTTTTTTTAATATATTTTTTAACCCCTTTTGTACCGGTTATTTCAACCGATACTAGAGGGGACTCCTCCAGTACCAATTGGACAGTACCGGTTGCCCCAACCGGTACTAGAGGGGGGTATAGCACCAGTACTAGAGGCCACATTTCTAGTTATGGATGCAACATCGAAAAACCGGATTTGAATTTAGAAGAAGGCCGCAACCAAAGAAGAAGATTGCAACAAATGGAGAGAGAGCGGTTGCAACAACAAACAGAAATACGTGGAACACCCTAACCGAGTTGATATCATATATAATTAAGAGGATCAATGGCCACAACACAACCTCCTCAGGGCCTCAATCCTTCAATCCAACAAACTCCGACCGCGGTGGGGATCCAAGAATAATCTCTAACCTCTTAACTCAAGGGCATCACCGAGAGGAAATAGTCATCGATGGTCACAAAATCCAGCAACCTTCGGCCCTAATGGCATCAAATCGAGTGGGCTCCAGTTTCCTCATGCAAGGGGCATCATCTATACGAGCTCCATGCACCCGTATCCTTGCTTGAGTGCATTCAAAAGGGAGAAGGGAGGGGATTAGATCCAAGAGGAAACCAGCTTGGAGAGAGGGAGGGGGCGGAGAAAGGATGGATGAGTGAGCTCAAAACATCGATGGAGAAGATCCACTGGTTGGATTTCTGAATAGAGCTTTGCCTGCTCAGAAGTTGTAAAAGGGTAGAATGAAAACATGCGTCGTTTCGCCACAATAATGTACATGTACCGCACCGTACCCCTTAGCCCAGCCAACCCAGCAGCCTTGCTTGTTTGCGAATTCACTTGAGCCTGTGATGAAGACAACCAAGCCCAGCAGTTACGTGCTTGTTTGCTTGTTAAGCTAAGTACCCAAAATCTGGAAAGGACGCCTAGAAGCACATTTCGAATGGGACAGAGTCAGTTTATTTTGGGTACTTAGCTTAACTTAACAAATCTCTGCTTCTAGGCTGGAAACACAGTAGGAAATGGAAGCAATGGGAATTCCTCTTAGGGTCCTCAAAACAAATCTTTTCTAGAAATAAATCCAGTGAAATTATCTGTCCCAGAAAGGGTAGGTCAGGCCGAAGCGATTCTTTTTACCAGGAAGCGCAGCGGAAGTTTTGAGCAAGGCAGCATGTCTGATGAGTATTGAATAAAAGGTTCTTGCAAAACTACTCAATATCAAGCAATTCAATCAAGATAGGATATTGGAGGGAAACAAACTAGGCAACAAAGACAGGTTATGCCTATCCATCCATCTGACCGAGTGGATCTGAGTTTGATTGCCTCCAGTTCTCACATTGTGTGACCGCATCTCTGCCATATACTGAAAACCATCCCCAGAAATGGACCATTTGAGATGAGATATTAGAGGAAACTGAACCCTTCTTGCTTCCTGTCTTGCAATGGAGGGTTCAGGTCCCTCTAATCCTCACTTGAAATGGCACACATAGGCAAACTCCCTAGCATATCTGTTCTCGTAATGCGTAGTCACCAGGCGATCGACTGAAGGTGAGATATTGGAGGAAAACAAGCCAATCAGCGATCATGTTTGCTCATCGATTCAGCGAAGAATCTGGTGATCGATTGGTTTGTTTTCATCCAACTCTCACTTTCAGTGCCTGAAATTAGCTGGTCATAACAGTATGGAGTGGGAAGAGCAAAGAGCAGCTATTGAAGGCTACCCTGCATTGGCTGTGTCTGTGAAGCTGCTTCTCTTCAGCTCGACCTAATTTTATAGCCTACTTGAGGAGAGGACGACCTTGCGAGTTCAGCCGAGAGAAGCATCTGTTTCTGACTTTCTGTTACACCTACCCATCATACCGGTTATGCCCTGTCCTTGGTCTGTTAAAAAGCTGCAAGACTTGTACTGTGTGCTTGTGTTCTTGTCACATGCAGCTTGAAAAATCCATGTTCGCTGATCAGGCTCCACCGCTCCAGTTCAGTTCACCATGATCTGAATATGACAACTTCAGTGAAGAATACCATCTTGGATACCTTATTATCAAAATGTACCGAATGAATAAAATGCAGTAGAGTATTATGAATTTCACGGATGTGTTGAATAACATACACTAGAATATATGGACAATCCGACATCTGCACATTGGAATAATTTACAGTCCTGCTATTCAGGAAAAAAAACCGCAGTCCAAAATTTGCTATTGGTGTGTCGCTGACATGTGGTCCCTGCCTCAGTCACTTAACAGGTGGGGTCACTGATACTTTGCTCCACGGTCTGTTCTGTAATAAAAGTTTTTAAGATCCAATGTTAACTACCTGCTGTTTCAGATAAAGATGAGACATGCATATTGATGTACTACAAGAGACAGTTCTTGTCCTTCGATTAAACATAAACACAAGGATTACATTATAAATAATGGATTACACTCTGAAATTCCAATGAAAGAGATGCAACTGCAACATCATCTATCCTTACATCATCAGTCGAATCCAAAGAATTAACACAATTTTTTGTCACAAATTACAACGATCGATCATCTGGTAATGCAGTTGAGCATCAGGAACTCCTTGATGGTCTAGCAATAGCAGACGAGCTCGTCTGACAGCAGGTGCCTGCACAGCGGGCACGTCTCCCTCCCGGCCAGCGTCTCCTCCACGCACTCGCCGTGGAACACGTGCCCGCAACCCGGCCACGCCGCCAGGCCGCTCTCCAGCGGATCCAAGCACAGGGAGCACTCCTCCACCTCCTCGGTGATGATCCTCCTCCGCTTCGCCGGTGGCGGTGGCGGGGCGCCGTCCTCGTCTCCCCCGGTGTCGTCCTCGCGCCGCCGCACCGGCTCCGGCAGGTGCAGCTCCATGCCGACGTGGTAGTACTCGGGCCACGCCTCGCCCATGATGTCCTCCAGCGCGCCGCGCATGTGCTCCATCCGCTCCGCCGTGTGGTCCTCGCGCCGGAGGATGCCCGCGTCCACGACCACCTGGAGCCGTGCGGCTCGCGGCGGGATTGCGGCGGTAACCGCCGGCGCCGCCAGGTTCGACCACAGGTCCCGAAGCTCGCGGCGGAAGAGGCGGGGGTAGATCAGCGGCGACAGCGAGGCGCCCGCCCACGCCAGCGAGCTCGCCATGTCGCCGGCGGGCGGGACGGCGAACCGGAGCCAGTGCATCTTCGTCCTCCGGCACGCCTCGACGCCGCGCCGCCCGCTCCACGTCCTCGAGAAGCGGGTGTACCGGTACAGCACGACGATCTCCCTGCTGCCTTCATGGTGGCTCCCGGTCGTCGCAGCCTCCGCGGCGGCGATCCGCATGAAGCCGGCGGTGTTCTTGACGGCGGCGAACCGCGGCGGCCCGAGAGACACCCCATCCGGCACGATGAGCCCGGCCGGCGCGGCGACAAGCGCCATGCTGTCCCACCACCTTTTGCTGGTCTCACCATCGCTTACCTTG
The DNA here is from genome assembly GCF_000263155.2 of Setaria italica. Taxonomy (NCBI): domain Eukaryota; kingdom Viridiplantae; phylum Streptophyta; class Magnoliopsida; order Poales; family Poaceae; genus Setaria; species Setaria italica. The sequence continues at coordinate 3,519,029 of NC_028455.1, read as the reverse complement.
CGCGGCCGCGGCAAATCTTCCTCCTCTTCGTCGTCGCCGTCGTCGTTATCGCTGTCGTATCGCTCCGCGACCTCCTCCTCGGTGAGTGGCTCGTAGAACTCGTACTCCAGCCCAGCCTCCCCGTCGCGTCGCCGTCGTCCTCGCCATTATCGCTGTCGTATCGCTCCGCGGCGTCCTCCTCGGTGAGTGGCTCGAGGAACTCGTACTCCACCCCCGCATCCTCGTCCTCGTCGCCGTGATCGCTATCGTATCGCTCCACGAGGCTCTCCTCGGTGAGGAGCTCGTACTCCTCGTCCTCGCCCATCTCGTCCACGCCGATGTCCACCGCGAACTGACTCCTCGTAGGCACTCCCTCGCCGTCCGGATCCGGCGGGTCAATGTAGTGGCCGTACAACCGGACACTCGACGACGCCGAGTCGTGGCAGAGGACGAACTCGCCGTCGACGAGCTCCAGCGGCGGCAGCACGCGCGTGATGCGCTCCTCCTCCGACGACGACAGCGTCCCGATCACGCGCTGCTCGTGCCCGACCTCGGCCCAGACGCGGACGACGGGCTGGCCGTTGGCGGCGGCTGGGTCGACCAGGGACAGCCCGGTGATGCGCAAGCGTTGGCCCTCCCGCAAGGTCACGCGCCTCGATGGCTGCAGCGGCTCCTCCGCCTCCATTGCCTCCGATCGATGGATCGAGGAGCGAGGTGGGGAGAAGAATTCGATCTGCGAGGTGTGGGGGAGGAGAATTCGATCGCCAGGCGGATTGCTGTTGCCGTGAGACCTCGCACGACGTTGTTGAAACTTGAAATATATATGAAGTAGAGCGGAGACAGCTTCGATCCGGTCCGGGTCGGAAAGTTTTGCCAGTGTAGTCGGATTCCCGCGCAAAAAGAGCCGAGTCGGGCTTTGAACCACTTTTTTAGATGAAGCTACCGCCTAAACTGATGACAAGCTCGGATTACGTTTTGAAACCCTGAAAGCGCATTAGAGTCACATTACGCTTTGTAACAGCGAGAGTGCACCCAAAGCTAGAAAACTTAATTTTTTTAGAACGAAAACTTAGTTAATTTAGGCGTGCAATTGAATTTCATTTAGTTAATTTAGCTAGAAAACTTAGTTATTGTGCGGCGGTCGTCTCGGCCAGGCTCACACTCTCACGTTCCACGACGTGCCACCCAGGGACGAAGTCAGGAATTATATATCCCAGTTCAAATAATTCGTTCAATCGCACAGTCAATTAGTCATATAGTAAAAGAACCGTGTTGTTTCCAAGTACAATAAAAAATGATAATAAATACGAAATAAAATGCTTGATGTTCATTTTAGTCCACACGATGCTCTTTTTTTAATTGAAATCATCCATGATTGTATCAACCGAGAACTCAGCCATCTCCTTCTCAATATAGATCAGCAAACAATCTTTTAGGAATTCATCCTCCATTTTATTTCCAAGTCTTGTCTTAACAAGTTTCATTGCAAAGAAAGCCCGTTCTGTTGTTGTGTCGAAACAGGCAAAGTGAGGATATGACGTATTAACCTGCAAAATGTAGTTAATTTTTATTAAAATCTAATCTAAAACGATGTCTTAGGATAAGAGTATAGTTGATAGCACGAATAACAAACAACCTGTCAATCAAATGATAATCTTTTGATCCACAGTCTCTGCAAGCTTTCAACAAAGAGCTGCAGTTCAAGTTAGTCCTCTCTTGTTCTGAGAAATCAGCAGGATAAAGTTTTGTTGCTAAAAGGCACACATCATCCACATTGAATGTTCTGTATGAATTTCTTGGATCCAGAGACTGCACAAAGTTAGGAGCTCTTTTGTTTGGTCGCTAAACTTGATGTTCAATTCTTGTAATTGTTGATCAACCGCGGCTCCTCCTCCACATCACTGGAATACGGGAATTACATTTTCTCTTTTACTAGATGGAGAGGAGAAGCAAAAGTTGTCGTGTTATATGTACAGAGAACCTGAAGTTTTGGGAAAGGAATTTTAAAATTTTAAACATGTGCTTTGGTATTACAATGGCAGGCTGCAGGCATGTGGTCTTATAAAATATTATAAATTATAAACCTCTGGCAATTCAATATACCATTTCATAAGGTTGTAAAGTACTTTTTTTTCATAAGTTCCCAGCATCAATCAGATCACGGTGAACCTAACTGAAGCCTGGCCAGCTGCATGTGGCGAGAAGGCAAACATAATACTGGCTACTGGGTATCTTGTCTTCCAGCTTTTCAACCGTGCTAGGACAAAACAAGTGTAACTGAAGTAGATGCTGCTACTCTTCTGAACATCCAAGGGTGCCTTCTTCCATGATGGTTGGTCGGAGCTGCAGTACAACACCTACAGTGCTAATGCAGGGTAGCGTGTCAAAATCTTCCATTCCTCTCACTGTTACTACCAGTGGATAGTTTTGAAGTGCTTTGTCAGGCACTGATAGTGAGAGTTGAGGAAAACAAACTGATTGATCATCAGGAACTGAACCATATTTCGTTCAGGGAAGAAAAGAAAGGAGCTTCAGTTTGTCCATCATTCAGCCACCCAACTCAGATTCACTCAACTCAGATGGACATGGAAAAGATCATACACTGCCCAAATTTAGTCATCAAGGATAAAAACAGAACGTGTAGAAACTGCACTAGCAAAGGTGTTAGTGTTAGAAGATTATACACGAGAGGCACGCACAAAAAGCTTGGCAACATCCAAGTACTCTTTTGGCAGGTGGAGCTCCATGCCAACGTGGTAGTACGCGGGCCACGCGTCCAGCACCCGCGTCGCGAGCGCGCCGCGCACGTGCGCCATGCGCTCCGGCGTGTAGTCCTCGCGCCGGAGGATGCCGGCGTCCACGACCACCTGGAGCCGCGCGGCGCGTGTCGGGATAGCGTTAGTCGCCGGCGCAGCCAGGCTCGTCCACAGGTCCTGGAGCTGCCGGCGGAAGAGGCCGGGGTAGATCAGCGGGTCGAGAGACGACCCGGCCAACGCCAGCGAGCTCTCCATGTCGCCGGCGGCCGGGACGGCGAAGCGGAGGCGGTGGAGCTTCGTCCGGCGGCATGCCTCCACGCCGCGCTGCCCGCCGCGCGCCCTCGAGAACCTGGTGTAGCGGTACAGCACGACGATCTGCTTGCCTCCTTCGTCCCCGTCGGCGGCCTCCGCCGCGGCAACACGCATGAAGGCGGCGGCGTTCTCGACGGCGGCGAACCGGGCTGGCCCAAGGAACTCCCCGTCCGGCACAGCGCTGCCGGCCGGCGCGGCGAAGAGCGCGACGCTGTCCCTCCTGCGGCTTCTCCCGCGGGCTTCGTTGTCGCTGTCGTAGCGCTCCGCCATGTCCTCCTCGCTGAGAAGCTCGTACTCCATCCCCATGCCCCCCACCGCGTCGTCGATGGCATCGGCCTCGGCCATCTCTACTACATCGTCTTCCTCGTTGTCCCCGAGAACAATAACCGCCTCTTCCCGTGCCTCGCCGTCGATTTTAGAAGACGCCAGCGGGCCAAGAACGCGGACGTGCAGCAGGACGGCGGCCGCCACGGCCAGGTCGTGGCGCAGGACGAACTCGCCGCCGAGTACCACCGGCGGCACGGCCACGGAGGGCTCCTTGGGCGACAGCTTCCCGATCGCGCGCTTCTCGTGGCCGACCTCAGCCCAGACGTTCACGCGCTGGCCGCGGGCCTTGGCCGGATCGGCAAGGGACAAGCCAGTGATGCAGAGGCGGCGGCCGTCCTCCGAGGTCATGTGCATCACCCCGCCCGTGGACGGCGCCGGCACCGGCTCCGCCATTGCCCCCGACGATGGGTCGGCTGTCCGATGGATTGATGACGAGCTATGTGAAGATCGAATTCATTCACCAAGCTGATTGGTGTTCGTGCACTTGTGGCCATGCGCCCTCGTGGCTTTATATATTCACCATGCTTGGCGAAGTTCAAGTTCACGGTCGAGTCGGGAGTCGGAATAATTTCAACCGAGACCGAGAAGGGATTAAGCGTCGGAATCGGATTAGCGCAAATTGAATCAGTCGTCCAAATTCACTCGCGCGCAGCAGGCTCGCTGCTCGTCCAGGCAAAGAAAAGAAACGAAAAACTAAGGGGCAATTGTCTGCTGCTTCAAGAATTTTGCTCGTTTGTTTCATGAAGAAAAATCTGCCGGTTTGAGCCATCATCAAGCACTGCAAGTGAAAAGGACTTGTTACCGTGACAGCTAGTCGAACACTTAAATCTCTTTGGATGAACCTACTCCCCCGAATATAGCTACGTTTAGGTTTTTTCAAATTCAAACTTTTTTAACTTTCACCAACATTATCTCTAAAAATATTTATTTTAAATAGAAAAAATTTCATACTACTAACATCATTTTTAAGTTATTAGTTCCTATAATTATTTTGCTATTCACGGTCAAAGTTGAAAAATTTAACTTTAAAAAAATCTAAATGTAGCTATATTTTGAGACAGAGGGAGTACCATTAAACTAGTATATGAGCTTAGCAGCTAGTGTCATTTAGGCCCCGAACTCTAAAATAGATCTTAAAGTCCACAAACTTACTAATCGGTTCATAAAAGGTCCAAATCACACTTGCTTTGATTAAACGTCCACTATCCACGCTGACATGGCTCTTGGTGGGACCCCCTCGACCTCTCTTTCTCACTCATTTCCTCCTCTTCCTCCCGGGCTCTCTCCTACACTGGAGCAGCAGCACGGGCTCGCCGTCGAGGCGGCCAGCGGCGGCGCCCCACGGGGATGGACGGCGGCCGGTGGCGCGCACGGCCTGCCGCAGCGAGCGGCGGCGGCCCGTCAGGAGAGGACGGCGTCGCCGCGGCCAGCACGGGCGGATGGTGGCGGCCGTCACGCCCTGTTGAGCGGACGGGGCCTGAGGCCGGCCAGCGCTAGCGAACGGGGCTGAGGTTGTGTCCAATGGCAGCACCCGTGCGCCGGCGGCGGGCCGGGGCTCCAAGCCGACGCGGGCCCTCCGCTCCGTCGCCAAACCTCACCCTGTCCCCCACGCCGCCCGAGCTAGCCCCGCCTCCGCGCCGACAAATACCGTCGTCTGGATATAGCAGCCCCGGTTGCCCACCCTCGTCGCGGCGCCACTGTCGATGCCGGACTGAACGTACCGCAGGAAATTACCATTGAGAATGGCCTTAGCATTGATGTTTTAAAGAAGGAAATTGGTATAAATGAAGGACGTTGAGGTCATTTCTCGATTATACTAATTCTTGATACTGATGTTTTGTGTTGTTTGTAACCAACAGCGCCGACATCGATGTCAGGCCCATAGTGGCAAAACTCGAATTATGATATTTTGCAATGTTATGAGGAGAATTTATCCAAGAATATTAGCCTTAGGGAAAGAGACGATGGGGGAAGGGATCCCATGTCAGCTGACACACGTTAGATAAGCTAACTGAATGTTTGCAACTGGCTGGTAGAAGCGTACCGGACTCTAATACGCTTTTTAAACGTAAAGCGCATTGCCAGTTCATTAGGCGGTAGCTAATCTAAGAAAAAGTTAAGGCGGTAGCTAAGCTAATCCGATCCGTTAATCCCCCGTTCAAAGTCCGACTCGGCTCTTTTTGCGCGGGAATCCGACTACATTGGGAAGCTGTCTGCGCTCTACGTATATATTTCAATTTCCAACAACGTGCGAGGTCACGGCAACACCGATCCGCCTGGAGGTCGAATTCTTCTCCCCCACCTCGCATAGATCGAATTCGATCTTCTCCCCACCTCGCTCTTCGATCCGACGAGGAGGAGTCAGTTCGTGGTGTACGTGGACGTGGACATGGACGCGGAAGAGATGGGCGAGGACGAGGAGTACGAGCCTCTCACCGAGGAGAGCCTCGTGGAGCGATACGATAGCGATCACGGCGACGAGGACGAGGAGGCGGGGGTGGAGTACGAGTTCCTCGAGCCACTCACCGAGGAGGACGCCGCGGAGCGATACGACAGCGATAATGGCGAGGACGACGGCGACGGCGACGGGGAGGCGGGGCTGGAGTACGAGTTCTACGAGCCACTCACCGAGGAGGAAGTCGCGGAGCGATACGACAGCGATAACGACGACGGCGACGACGAAGAGGAGGAAGATTTACCGCGGCCGAGCAAGGAAAGCGATGGTGAGACCAGCAAAAGGTGGTGGGACAGCATGGCGCTTGTCGCCGCGCCGGCCGGGCTCATCGTGCCGGATGGGGTGTCTCTCGGGCCGCCGCGGTTCGCCGCCGTCAAGAACACCGCCGGCTTCATGCGGATCGCCGCCGCGGAGGCTGCGACGACCGGGAGCCACCATGAAGGCAGCAGGGAGATCGTCGTGCTGTACCGGTACACCCGCTTCTCGAGGACGTGGAGCGGGCGGCGCGGCGTCGAGGCGTGCCGGAGGACGAAGATGCACTGGCTCCGATTCGCCGTCCCGCCCGCCGGCGACATGGCGAGCTCGCTGGCGTGGGCGGGCGCCTCGCTGTCCCCGCTGATCTACCCCGGCCTCTTCCGGCGCGAGCTTCGGGACCTGTGGTCGGGCCTGGCGGCGCCGGCCGTCACCGCCGCCGCAATCCCGCCGGGAGCCGCGCGGCTCCAGGTGGTCGTGGACGCGGGCATCCTCCGGCGCGAGGACCACACGGCGGAGCGGATGGAGCACATGCGCGGGGCGCTGGAGGACATAATGGGCGAGGCGTGGCCCGAGTACTACCACGTCGGCATGGAGCTGAACCTGCCGGAGCCGGTGCGGCGGCGCGAGGACGACGGCGGCGGCGCCCCGCCGCCGGCGAAGCGGAGGAGGATCGTCGCCGTCGAGGAGGAGTGCTGCCTGTGCTTGGACCCGCTGGAGAGCGGCCTGGCGGCGTGGCCGGGGTGCGGGCACGTGTTCCACGGCGGGTGCGTGGAGGAGACGCTGGCCGGGAGGGAGACGTGCCCGCTGTGCAGGCACAAGCTGTCAGACGCGCTCGTCTGCTAGATCATTAAGGATTCAGAAGCAAGATCAAAAGCTTTTACCCTAATTCTTTCGTTAGAACTTGATTGGTGCTGTAAGGAAGGATATTAATTTGATGTTGAATCTCTTTGACTAGAAGTGTAGCAAATTCCTTTGCTGCAACAAAGTCAATTGATCGAGCTCTCAAGTGTACCTGTGACATGGTTACGATGGGACAGAGCAGGAGGTACAAGTAATTCGATAAAAACTGCTGCAGGAATGACTATATGCACTATACATGGTCCAGACTAATGAAAAAATGATAATATGCATTGAAATAACTCGGTATCATCACATTGGAACAAAAAAATTCACCTAAATTGGAGTCGAGGAGGGGTCCCGCGGAACTTAGATTCGATAAAAGTGCTCAGGAAAGGAGTGGACTACTTGGATTAATTTGACGATTAATTTGACGAGAACCTCTCTGTAAATACCACACCGATTACTACGTCGGAAGAATTATTATGATAGACATGCTTTAAAGACTGGTGGCATTGTTGCATCTAAATGAATAGGTCTTTTTCAAAAAAAAATTATAATCAAGACTTTAGGAGTTTTCTTCCTTAGATTTCTAATAATTTTTCATATTTAGCATCTACTATTTTTTTTTCTTCCGAACTGAAGAAGTGTTTCTTAAAAAATTATAATAACATAATTGTCGATTTAGAGCAACTCCAAAAGACTCCTAATCTTACCTCCAATACCTTCTTTTGGGGAAAAAAGAGAAAAAATGAGCTCCAACAGTCCACCCAAAACTCCCTAAAAGATTAGCGACGTGAAAAAATACCCCTCACCCCGCATATTTTCGCGACGCACGGTCTTCCCCAATCCCCCGACCTCCGTCTTCCCACGGCTTGTTTTTTTGCCCCACGCGCGTCGCCCGCATCACACCGGCCGCCAGTCGCCCCGCACCGGTCACCCCCAGGCGTCTTCCCGTCGACCGTCACCTCCTTCTAGCTCGCCTGCGGGACCAAGGGTGGGTGGCCACGGCGAGCTTCCTATGGACGCGCGGCCACAGCAAGCAAGGGGAGGGCGAGGCTTGAGGGTAGGTGGTCACGGCGCTTCCCTCATTTCCGCTTTGAGCCCTTGAGACTCTTCATCCCTCGATTTTCAAGTTGGCTATAAATCCTCCAGCAAACTATTTTTTTCCCAATCTGGTCTCTTGTCCAAGGTGTCAATCCACGTCAGCCAGCGTGCCTCCCGTTTATTTCCTCTCATAACAAATATCTCTTTTGCCATTGTTGTACTGTGTCAAACGAAAAAACAGCCGCATCCCACCGATCGCTCATCGCGTCGAGCTCGAGGCCCTTCCACTGCGCCTGTAAGTTTGTAACCCTACTGATCCTAGGGTTTTATCACAGAGACGAGAACGTATGTGCCCATCCCAACTTGTGATTAAGAAAAAGATTCAGAGTGCAGTCTGCAGCTAGAAATATAGTGGGTAAACAAATATGCCTTGAATACACCTTGGCAATAATAAAAATGTAATTATGTAAAGGGATATTCCCTCATTTTTGTTTCTGTAAGGTGTATTAGCATTTGAAATAGTCGTTGGAAACAAACTTTGACTATTAAATTCTCTTAAAGAATGTTTATCACTTACTACTAAATCTACATCATAATAAAGTTATGTGAAATATAAATCTATTTGTAAAACCTAGTGAAGTCCAGCTATGTTAGTTTACTATTCTCAAAGCACAAGCTAGATGTGTCAGTAGTGTGTCTCTAGCTCTTTGCTACTATACACACGACGCAAAATGGAGTAAACGAATAAATCATTCAGGCGTTAAGTGAATTGCATGCAGTAAATAATGTGTCAGTGTGTAAGAGAGCTGTTTTGAGGGGTTAATTTGTGAGGCCGCAAGTGCCGTTCTAGTTATTTGATATATTATATAACCTTTAAAATTAGGTCATTCTATAGACAGAGCATCCCATACAATATGGTAGGGCACATGCCCCCTCCCTTCCAAATGCAGCACATGTGAGTGAGCTATGTTGGTCAACCTATCTACGAAAGTAAAATGAAGAGGCAACTTTGGATTGGCTTGTAATTGTGTTGAATTTTGAGCTCATTAGACAAAGACTTAGCTTGCGATCAGTGGTCTGTGGCCAACAAATAGGCTGGCATAGATTTTTAATTTGTAGATAGGGGTGAATACTTTTTTATAAAACATAATACATCCAATGTCTACGATGATTCGAACTATTGGATTATGGTGAGATGTTTTTAATTTTTATAAGAATTTCTAGAATTTAATTTTTTTTTCTGTCAAGAGGATTAACATTAAGGCTTAAAAAGTTTTTTCAATTAGTAATAGTAGGATTCGATGTATATATACGCTGTCCAATAATCATACTGTGCCACCTGCCACCTGTTGCCATCTGGCCAAGGCCCATGGCATGCGCGTGAACTTCTGGGGCTATGGGTCGAGGTCGGGCACAAGAAGCGCGCGATCGGGATTGTGAAACCTATATAGCTTTTAGAAGTATTTTTGTTACATGGTTTCCACTGTCTAAGATCGTGCAAGGTAAGATGGATGGACCATATCAAAGCTAGCACATTGTACGAACGAGGAGTTGCTGCTGGTGGACCTAGACATGTGGCGGCTCATGGATGGTTGCAGCTAATGGGTTGGTTGGTGAGCCTTTTTTTATTGAAACTTCAATTTCAATTTTCTTTCAACCATAAATGCGTTTTGGATTCCTCTTGAACCGTAATGTTAGTTAGAATTTATACAACAAAATAAGATCTAATATCAATATATTTTGATTTTTTATCTGTGTTTTTAAAAATCAACATTCGAAATATACTCTTTCAACATTTGTGATATATGTGTTCAACATTTTTAACATATTGCTTCAACATTTCGCATAAAATGTTGAACCAGTAAGTTGTTGAACTAAGTTTGGGTAAGTGTTGAATTTAATGTTTTTTAATGTTGAGCATATTTGTTTAGTACTTGAATAAAGAAGATAGTTTGTTCCCAACCCATTATTATCCGCTTTCAAATTACATACCCGGCAAAAAAAATTAATCTTTTGAGCAATGATGTACAGCGTCATGAAAAAAAAAAAGCCAAAGCCACGCGCAGGTAACTGCATCCGTGCACGCAACGGAACTATAGAAGTGCAGAAAAAATAAAACAAAAGCATGCAGTGCTACGTGCCTGGGCCGTTAGTGGGCTTTATATTTCAATCTCTTATCCAACTTCCGGAAGTCATATAGGGATGCCCATCGGGATCGGGAGGCTGTCGCCCAAGGAGCCAGTCGTGGCCGTGCCGCCGGTGGTGCTCGGCGGCGAGTTCCGAGTTCGTCCTTCGCCACGACCTGGCCGTGGCGGTCGCCGTGCTGCTCCACACGTCCGCGTTCTTGGCCCGCCGGCGTCTTCTGACGGCGAGGCGGACGAGGAGGCGGTTATTGTTCTCGGGGATAACGAGGAAGACGATGAAGAGGTGGCCGACGCCGACGACGACGACGCGGTGGGTTGGAGACATGGAGTACGAGCTTCTCAGCGAGGAGGACATGGCAGAGCGCTACGACAGCGACAACGAGGCCCGCGGGAAAGCCTTCTGTATACTGTATCCATCATAATAATCTTCTAACCCCTATTTTCACTTCAATTTCTACACCTTTTCGGTTTTTTGATCATTGATGGCCAGTTTTGGGCGATGTATGATCTTTTCCCCTGTCGATGTGGAACGGCGAAATTTTCTTATTTTTGACAAAACAGGCACACCTGGTGGTTTAATTTCGCTGTAATTCAGGCTTCAAACATGCTATATGTACTGACCTCATTTGACTTACGGACACCGTGCAAATAAAGCTTGAGATCAATGATTTAACAAACCAAACGGTAAAAGGATTCTCTTGAATTTAATTAATTAAGTTAGTTATAAGGATTTGATTTATAACTATCAATTATGCCCGTGCGTTGCAACGGGACAAAACAATTCTCGCATGCCCCCCAATAAACATGTACCGAAACTTAACTTGATATATGTCCAACATTGATTAACTGCAAAAGGGCATTAAATTATACACTGCAATTTCAAGAAATAATGATCATCAAAATAGTAGTACAATTCATGCGTCCGCTCTTGTCCTGTCAGAAATCCCACAATTAGCAAATATATATGTACTTTAGCCATGTTCATATACAAATTCGATTTCAAATGTCCAACCATTATTTTATCCTCCATATCGTTTCAAAAACTTAAAAGTCCAAATCTGAGGTCTTGCACAATTTCTCAAACTCTAAATCAATTTCAAGTGCTCTATAATAAGAATTCATACGTCTTGTCTTGTCCTGCTAGAAATCCTACAATTAGCAAATATATATGTACTTTAGCCATATTTTTCATATACAAATTCGATTTCGAATGTCCGTCCATTATTTTATCCCGCATATCTTTTTCAAAAACTTAAAAGTCCAAATCTGAGCTCTTGCTCAATTTCTCAAACTCTAAATCAATTTCAAATGCTCTGTAATAAGAAATCACAAATTCCTCGCTTTTTTCTGTGGGAAAAATCCTTTCCATGGTTTACAATTCTATTTTCCAGTTCCATGAATTAATTTTATTTTTTTTCTAATTCAATCTGGAAACGAATGAATTTATTTTGCATGTTATATCCCCCCCCCCCCCCCCCCGATCCCAAAAAGTTTTGCAAGCTGTCCTTCAGGAGCCAACTGAACCCACCATAACACACAAAGAAGAGTTGCAGCAGCCACCTCTGAATTGTGTGCCACAAACAGAGGCACCAAGTGTGCCCGAAAGTGAGGGGCCTTGAGGGTCTCAAAGGGTCACAAAATCAGCTATTGCTGATTGCTATAAAGTTTATACTACAGAAGAAGTTCATATAGAAGGAGATCCCACTTCATGTGAGGAAGCCATGAAAAGTAGTTCACTCATCGGAGTGTCTAGA
>NC_028455.1:3502412-3506469 GCF_000263155.2 Setaria italica | reverse complement strand
TTAGCATTGTTGATAAGCATATGTGAGCTTATTCGTGGGGCCATAAATTGTTGTACCAATTAATGAGTCAAAGGGTGGCCTTCTAATTCTGCTAGTGGGGCCGCCGGCCTGTGAGAGCCAGCTGCTGCTTTTTTTGTGACCGTGTGCTTGCCTGTCGGCCAGCTTGTGAGCCACCGGATGGCCCGGTCCAACTGAAACGCCGCAGCTGTTATGTTCTTCTCCTCTGGTTCGTGTAGAGACCGGCAGAAACAATAGCAGATTAATAATGAATCGAAGCACCAATCGAGAATCTTCCTCTAATCCCCTTCTTAAGGTACCCCAATCCTACTCTACTCTCCCCGCACTCTCATTCGGTATGTGAAACTAGTTGGCTAATATTTGCTCCGTGTTCAAAAATTTTCTGCATTTGGTCCAAAATCCTGGTGGTTTTCTGCGTTTGGTCCATAGATTCGATGTGTTGGTGTATGATTTCGGACATACAGTATATGTTGGATTAGTACAGTGTTTGTTTTTGGGGCATTTTGAGTTCAGGTATGTTAGGGTAGGATGCTTCGTAAATACATAGTAGTGAAGTACCTGAAATTTTGATCGCTGTTCAGAAGGTGGGCTAAACTTTTCTGCAATGGAATACATCATCTTGATTTCTAGTCAAGGAGATGTACAGCACTTTGTATCATTTCTGTTAAACTAGTTGGTCTTCAGAGTGGGTTCCTGCCTTCCAGTGTCAGTGTGGTCTTTTACCTGATTGACTCACATGGTTCTGATTAAGTTACTCATAGCGTTTCTTTTAATAATTAAAAGACGTGCATTGCACGTTCTTGAAAAAGTTACTTGTAGATTGAGCAGACTCAGAACATTCCTTGGGGTGATTAATATCCTGATTAGTCCATATGTTTATACGTTCCAATCGGTGTGATCCAGGGTGCTTGGTTCACCTTCATGTTCATTTATCTACTTATAGATTATAGATTATCTCATATATGGCTACTTCTACAATGATCATGCTTACCTTCTCTGTAACTAAGGGTTTGTTTAGATCGAAGCTGGAACGAATCCTCACTTCCTCAGTCCACCCTGCAAAAAGGATGGCATTTACGGTTTGCATGGGCTGTTGTTTGGATGAACGCCAATTTCTGGCTCATCCATTCAGTTTATCATGGGTGAAGGATGGGCGGCAATATATAGTCCACCCTGCACCTTGTCTTGCGCCTACGTGGTGGCATGCGGATCTTTTGTTAGGACCCTCTATGGCAGGCTTATGACGTTGGATGTTGAGCAGTCAGACACAATCCACAAGGTGAAGACCAAGATTGAAGATAAGGAGGGAATTCCAGTGGACCAGCAGCGGGTCATCTTTGCAGGCAAGCAGCTCGAGAATGAGTGCACAGTGGCTGATTGCAATATCCAAGATGGTTGCACCCTGCACTTGGTCCTCCGCCTGCGTGGTTGAATGTGGATCTTTGCTAAAATGGTCGGTGGTGGTTTCTAACTTTTGAGGCTGTGCCGGTAGATTGGTTTGCGTTGTTACCATCGGGTTATTTTGGGTGGTCTCCCTCTGCATAGAAGGTTGTCCCTGCTACAAGGTTCCAAATTGGATGGGCTCCCCTCGTGGTGCTAAAACTGACCATCATCTGTTTGAGACCAGAGGATGGTGAGATCCTTGGAGCAATACCCAGTTTATTGTTTCTCGAACTAAAAACTGCCGGAGGCACCAAAGGGAGGATCATTGTCCGTGGCAATAACGGATTCAGAAGTCTAAAATATTTCTCCCTGCGCATTTGTTATTGTGGGACCGCGCTGGAGTTTCAAGTCGGATCAATGCCAAATCTTGATCTCATGTTCCCTTCCCATAATAAGATGGGGTGCTAGTAATCTAGTATGTTGCTTCTAGTTTAGGCATCCAGCACCTCTCCGCTCTCAGCAAGGTTGAGGTCACAGTTTATGTCAATGATAACTCTGTCAGATGTGTGTTTTTTAGTGCCATTAGTGATGCCATCATGACACTTCCCAACCGTCCCACTGTCAGATTTGAAACATGCAGCTTGTTCGCTTCAGCTTATTCAGCCGGCTTATCAGCCACCAAACAGTGTTTTCCTCTCACAACAAATCAGCCGTTTCAACTTTTCAGCCAGCTTATAAGCTGAAGCGAACATGCCCATGGTTTGATGGGTGTCAACATCTCGAATGCGTGAGTTAACTCTCAGAACTGCCGGCATTGACAATTTCATCAACCTCTGATTTGTTGCTACAGCATATTTCTTTCTTTCTTTCTTTTAGAAAACACTTTGTTGTTCAATTGAACAATTTGTTGCTACAGCATATTTCTTTCTTTCTTTCTTTTAGAAAACACTTTGTTGTTCAATTGAACAAATTGTTACTACTGATGCCCTTGTTTATCTATTTCCCTTTTTTCATTTTTCCACTAGTTTTTGAGGAGGTATAACCAAGCAATTGGAGGGGTATTAACCGAGTGGCTCAAGTTTTTGCAAATTGGAGAGGGGCAAGCAAATTGCAAATTGGACAACCGGCGGTGGTGAGGCAAAAGGAATAAAGCTAATTCTCCCCGAAAATGATAAACATTGCAATTGATTGACCAATGCCATCAAGATTTACATGATTCTCCTCGGTACCATCAAATCTCCGAGCTGTTTGGTTAGAAGCGTGTTAACGCAAACGTTAATGGAACTCATAATACTGTTGTTCGAAAAAAGTAAGAGAAAGCCGTGATTGTTTGGTTTGTGTCGTATAACGTAAAGGGAAAACACCCATCACCGCCGTACGTTCCCTTCTTTCTGATGGTTGCTCCTCGATGAGTCAAGGTGAGCGCAACCGAGTAGCTTTCACTAATCAATTAAAGCTTGATTCCCTCGCTCCTCCATTATTGCCTACCCGTATGTTATCCATAGGAGGGCGGCGTCGTTTCCTTTGTTGTTCGCTCAACCCAAAGGGAGGAGAGAGGAGAGAGGAGAGAGGAGAGAGGGAGGCCCCCATAATGGATGGCCCTAGTGACTCACGACAAAGTGCCCTAAATCTAATGGCTAAAGGATCCAAGAATGAGCTGGGATAGGCGGCTATAATGCAAGTATGTGGTATGCATATTGTGTATCTTTCATAAAATTGGATTCGTTTTTTTTTATTCAATACCTAAATTGGAACATTGATTGCTGCTGACAAACTACTCCTTGCAACGATGAACAAATATTTTAGTATTGGAAATGGATTGTCTTTCTTACATGCGTTCAAGATTGCGGGGTCCTTTTGGGTCACATGATTTTCAAAGGAAACACAAGAATTAGCAATCCTCTGGAATGGCAACTGTGGAGGTTCCACTAGAAAGCACCGAAGGAATTGCAGTCATGCTGCGCCGCCGTTCGATAGGAATTTCAGGTGAAAAAGAAAACCCATCCACACCCGAGCCTCTTTTCGTCACCGGCTTCCGAGGAGGATCGAGGCAAATTGCTGGTCATGCTAACATTAGGCACTAGCCAAGAGGAATGAACAAATTTAGATATACTATATTTGTTCCTTGGATTTAGACGGAATTTCTTAATTTGTCCAGGGTGGCCACGCTGCTTACTAAAGCACATCATTTTTTGGGGCTCTCTCCTAAGTACAAACAGCTCCTCCGTTGTGAGGATATGGATTACTGAAGCACTGTAAGTTGGTAACAGATTCCAGCCCATTCGGAGCGTGGGCCGGCTTCTCTCTGGGCCCCCTGATCTGCCCCGGCCCGCTGGCAGCTGCACCGGCAGGACCTAGTGTCCTAGTGGCACGCCAATCCTATATAGATTCCAGAAGCCCGGAAGCTATATGGATTCCGGTGTTTGAGATTCGTGCGGTCGACAGGGGCCGCACGATCTCCTTCTTCGGCCCCCACTCCGGTCGGTCAGACACGCGTCACCGACGCTCGGTCTCGCAGCGGCGCGCGCGTGCTTGGTAGCCGGGGAGGGGCGGTAGGTGGGGGGAGCGGCCGGCGGCAAGGTCTCCCGCCAGCCGAGGTGGTGTCGAGGCGCTGCAGGTAAGGGTTCGAGCTTCTGGGGGCGAGCGGTCTCGCTGC